>NC_051186.1:19208598-19238464 GCF_013339695.2 Rhipicephalus sanguineus
CGTGCCCCCAAAAAGCTACTGCGCGTCTTGCCTGTCGCCAGCCCACCCATGACCAAGCCTCTTGTCGAAGTGAATTCTGTCTCTTTTGAAACCGCCCCACCTATGCACCTCCCTGTTTATATCCACCACCTCGAAACCCTTCTCTCGACTAATTCGGCATAGCTCTTTGTTTGCGTCGACAACAGCTTTTTGCAAGTTGACATAGCGCACTGGTACTTCCGGTATTGCGCATACTACGATTTGCACCTGGGGGGACACGGTGCGCATGTCATCGACCCCTTTCACCAAGGTCGTCGCTAGTCCCGACGATTCTTCATTCAACACGTCATTTAGCCCTCCCGCACTTACCACGAGGTTACGTCTGTGAGCTTTAGCTGCGAGATTTCACTCGCTTGCCTCATGACTGTCCCCAGCGTATGTCCTGGGAATGTCCCTATCAAAACTCTATCATCTCCTTTCACCTTTTCTTCGATTGCTCTGCGTATCGAACTAAATTTGAGTGGATGGATGGATGGATGGATGCTATGAGCGTCCCCTTTATAACGGGGCGGTGACAAGTGTGCCACCAGGCTCGACAAAAAAAAACTTCACTCTTTTTTTTCTTAGCGTTGGCGTAGTGTCTTTACTTCAATTAAAACTATTTTACTCCAGAAGAAAAAAAAAACTTAGGTTTCCAGCTCCGTTCTCTGCCCTTTACGGTAGAATGTCCTTATTGTTTTCCATTATTTATTTTTGTCCTTTCTCTCTGGTTTTCTGCCACCAATACTCTAACCGTCTCTTACTTATTTCAATCGCGGGTGTGTTCAGCTTTCCATTGTCTCTAAAACCGAAGGCGTCATGTAGGCTCGTGCCCAAACGTACACCTGGGTGGATGTCTCCACATTCAATCAGAACATGCTCCATCGTTTCCTGATCTTCCCCGCAGCACGTCCATTGTTCTTCTTCTTTACTGAATCTCGCTTTATAACTACCCGTTCTAAGGCTACCCGATCTCGCTTCAAACAGTAAAGCGCTTCCCATTGAATTGTCGTAAAATGCCTCCCTCCTTATTTCATTTTTGCCCTTTCGGTAGTTACTCAAAGCCGGTTTTTTCTCTATAGCTGCCATCCAGTAAATCCTCTCCGCCTCTCTGACTTTTCGCTTAATGCTCTTTGTTGACATACTGCTTACACTACCAGCCGTATATTTACTAGTGAGCCTCCTAGTTCTTTCTCTCCACTGTGTGTCCACGCTCTGCCTATATAGGTAACGGAACACCTTCTCTGCCCATCTACTCTCCTTCATATTCCTTAGCCTTTCTTCGAACCTTATTTTGCTCTGAGCCTCCCTCGCCTCAAAACCTGCCCATCCCATATCGCCCTTTACAGCCTCATTTGTCGTCTTCCCTTGAGCACCCAACGTGAGGCGTCCCACAGTCCTATGATTTATATCCATTCCCGATTGCACCTCTGCCCTCATGCACACCACTGAGTTCCCAAAAGTAAGCCCCGGAACCATTACACCTTTCCAGAGACCTCGAAGCACCTCGTACTATATTTATCCCCACAATGCTCTGTGCTTCATTATTGCAGCATTCCTCTTTCCTTTTGCTGCCGAGGCTTTTTCCTGTACTTCCATGTACCTGTCACCCTCATTTATCCATACTCCGAGGTACTTGTATTCGCTCATCCTCGGTATTTCTTGTCCCTGTATTGACACCGCCTGATCACAAGGGTGATTGAATACCATCAATCCACATTTTGTGACACTAAATCCTAGTCCTAGAGCTTCCCCTTCCCTTCCGCATATGTCCGCCAGCTGCTGTATACCCTCTCGACTGTCAGCAAATAAGACAATATCGTCAGCATAAAATAATCCTGGAAGCTTCTGCTCAATCATCACGCCGCCCTGTTGTGTGACAGATTAAAACCAAAGTTGCTACCTTGTAGCGCTTTTGCCATATTCACCATGTACATCATGAATAACAGCGGGGACAAAGGACATCCCTGTCTCAGCCCCTTGCTAATCTCAACGTTCTCTTTGCTACTCATTCCTTCCCATTCTACGCAAACTGTATTTCTTCGGTATATCTCCTCAAAAGCTGTATACAGTCGTCGCCTATGCCCATTCCTTTCATTTTATGGCACAATATTTTCTGATTACGTTGTCGTACGCCCCAGTGATGTCTGGAAAAAGCATGTACAGGGCACATTTCTATTTTAGATATTTCTATACACTGAGTGAGAACAAACAGGTTATCGTGTAACCGCCTGTCGACTCGAAATCCATTCTGGAGTTGTCCCAAAATATCGTTGTGTTCTGCCCACTTTTCTATTTTCATTTTTACTGCTTACATCGCCAGCCTGTATAGTACCGATGTAATTGTTAGTGGTCTATACGAGCGAATGTTATCCTTTTCTCCCTTGCCTTTATAGATTAAGTTCATTCTACCTTTTCGCCAACTATCCGGTATTTGCCTGTCCTTTAAGCATTTTTCTACAGCTTTCAGCAGTGCTTCTTTAGTGCTATTTCCTTCTTCGTTAATGAGGCTAGCGGGAATGCCATCTATTTTATTAGGGTGGCTTGTTGGGCAAGTTGGTACACAGTTCTTCGTGAGGAAATGCCAGCAGCACCAAAGAAAGCAGAAGAAACTGAGCCAAGAAAAAAGAGACAGGGACAGGTAGGATGCTGGACTAACAACTGACTTTATTTCGATGAAGACGCGAACAACAAACCGATATGAGCATGCGCAGGAACACCGTGAATCACTGAAAGGCAACCTATCACTAATCACTGTCAAGAAACCGGACCTCCTTGTCCTTCAAAAACACAGATGGCGCACTCACACACTTATCAGGACCAAGTTTGTGAAACTGAAACGCTTCAATAATTTCACGTCCTTTCTGTATTTTAGCCCTCCCTGTCACCGAAACATTGCTGAAAAGAGGGGCGCAACCGCACACTTTGCAGTGAATCGGTAGATTTCCAACCATGCCCGTAGGAAGTAGATTTGCGTGCTCGCGCAATGTATCGTTCACACACCTACCCGATTGCCCAATATATTCTTTGCCACAAGTCAGGGGAATACTGTAGACAATGCAGGTATCACACCTGCTGAATCTGTTGACATGCGCCGTATTACACCTGGACCTACTATCCCCAAACCGCGACACGCGCTTACATATGCTAGCCAAAATGCACGGCGCAGAAAACACGAGCTTGACGGCGTTTCTCACTGCCACCTTCTTAAGATTGTGCGATACGCCATGTACGTATGGCATAACAACTACTTGCTTCTTCTCTTCAGATTCCTTACGTTGTCTAGAAGGCTGTTTCTTTTTCATGTGCAGAGATTCCGCTATTGCCTCAATCATAACCTGAGAGTAGCCTGCATTCACCAGCCTCTCAACCTGCTGATGAAAACCGGTTTTCATTTGATGCGTACAACTTTTTTCCAATGCATTGGAAATGCAAAGGTTGGCAATTGCTCGCTTTACGAGCTTCGAATGGGAAGACTCATACGGAAGGAGCATCTTTTTAGTCCTAGGACTGTACGTCCAGCAGATATGATGATGGGACAAAAAAATTAGTGACAAATCTAAAAACCTAATAGAATTATCAATTGGTTCTTCATGAGTGAAACATAGATTAGTGGAGCAGGACTGACACACCTGCAAGATTTCACGGATGGCACTAGTGAGGCAGTCACTTGGTCCAATATTTAAAAGAATAAGGAAGTCATCTACGTATCTGAATATATGGGAGAGTCGTCGATCATTTAAAATTGTACACACAGAGTTGTCAAATTTTGCAAGGTATATGTTACATAAAATAGGCGCCACGCTAGAACCAATGCACACTCCATTTTTCTGCAAGAATACCTTGTCTTCGAAATCCACAAAAGTAGCCCGAAGATAAAACATTAAAAGTTCCATGAAGTTGTTCATCGACAGGCCGCAACTACTTTGAAAGGCCGTCTCCCCATTACATTCAATAAGTTCCTGAACCGCTACAAACAGTTCCTGATGGGGAACGGAGTAATAAAGCTCCTCTATGTCCACCGAGAACGCTGAGTTTGCTGTCATATTTGCCAACTTCAAGGCATCAATCACCTCCCTGAAACTGTCAATTCCAAAAGGATCATCAATGGTCAGCGACTTAAGGGAACGTTGCAGGAACCTTCCGGCTAATTTCTGCCAGGAACCTGTTTCTGTGACAATGGTTCGCATGGGATACTCCGGCTTGTGGGTTTTCACCGTAAAGAAGGCAGAAAGCACCTCGCCCTTACTCTTCCTGAAGGCCTTCTCTAACGACTCGAGGTTCAGCCGTTTTAAAAGCTTTAACGCCTTCTTTGTCAGCCTTCACGGCTTCTCGTTCACCACCTTGAATTTCTTAGCGATAGCTTTGCTAGCCTTCTTATTGAACAAGTCATTTGGGAGGACAACAAACCCACCTTCTTTGTCGGACTGCAGAACGCTAAGGTTGTGGTCCACGAGAAAACGGACGACTGGTCGCAGAACTTTGTCAGTGGGACCATGACTTGAACTCCGCTTCATCAGATGGTCAAGTCCCTCCGAAAGGCACCTTTCTTTCTCTTCCACAGGGACTTTCGCAGATAAGTCACGAACCGTAGCTAGCAACTGATGCCGAGGCAAACGTGGCTCTAAGGCGAACTTCGGTCCCTTTACCAAGAGCGCATTGACGCTCGGTGGAACCGAGGCGCCGTCCAAATATACCACACCCCCCGCACTACACATTCGCTGGGGTCTCTTCGGCACAAGCCGCACTACTTCACGCCAGTGGCTTTCTGTCAGAAGTCCCGCACAATGAACCTGTTGGCGGAAAAGAGACGGACCTAAACGGTCACCGTAATCTTGCAGGCAAACTATTTTGAGCCAGTCTTGCCAGTGCCTGTCTTTCCAGTGCCCTTTGCAGCCAGTCTTTCCAGTACAGTATTCCGCTGACCTGTGGCAAAGAATATATTGGGCAATCGGGTAGGTGTGCGAACGATAGATTGCGCGAGCACGCAAATCTACTTCCTACGGGCACGGGTGGAAATTACCGATTCACTGCAAAGTGTGCGGTTGCGCCCCTCTTTTCAGCAACGTTTCGGTGACTGGGAGGGCTAAAACACAGAAAGAACGTGAAATTATTGAAGCGTTTCAGATTCACAAACTTGGTCCTGATAAGTGTGTGAGTGCGCCATCTGTGTTTTTGAATGACAAGGAGGTCCGGTTTCTTGACAGTGATTAGTGATAGGTTGCCTTTCAGTGATTCACGGTGTTGCTGCGCATGCTCATATCGGTTTGTTGTTCGCGTCTTCATCGAAATAAAGTCAGTTGTTAGTCCAGCATCCTACATGTCCCTGTCTCTTTTTTCTTGGCTCAGTTTCTTCTGCTTTCTTTGGTGCTGCTGGCATTTCCTCACGAATCCCATCTAAACCCGCGGCAGTGCGCTTTGGAATTTTTCCTTCAGCCTTTTCCAATTGAAATTCTCCAGCACTAGCTCTTCCTCGGTTGCTCTCTCCGCCACACTTTTACTCAACGGGGAAATCCCCTGGACGCTCTTTTTAAACGAATCGGCTGTTACCTTTCGAATGCAACCTAGCGCTTCGTACCCTTCCAATTTATTTCCTCCTTCATCTAGAATATGTTGTTGCGTGGTGACAGACTTCCTACCCAGCGCCTTTATGTGGCTCCAAAATATCCTAGGTGCGGCCTCCTTTTTTTCGTGAATCTCTGTCACCCAGCGTTCACTTTCGCCTTCAATTTTTGCCTCGACCAATTTCTGTACAATGGATTTTTTTCTCTAGATATATTTCCCATATTTCGTTGACTTCGTCCTGCGGTCGCTTGTCGTTTTTGTGCGCATACCAACACGCATACCAACGCCACCTGGCCAGTGTTCAGGCTCTTGCTTGCTCGGCCACGAAACGATTCCGACGGCCGATGTTCACTAAAGTGTACTTCTATATGCTTGTACTGTGCGACGATCTCCTTCAACCACAAGAGCTGGGGCCCTATGCAGGATGTCCCGAGACTCGTTACCCACATTTGAACCCTGTTATTACAGCGAAAGCTGTTATTAGATCATTTCAGCGGCCGTTTTTGGCGCCATGGTGTCCGCCGCCGCCACCGCCACCGCCGGTGTCCGTAACCACTATTGCTCGGAAAAAAACGAAATAAGAAAAAAATTCCAGAATGGAACAAGGTTCGAACCTGGGTCCTCTGCGTCGGAGACCAGTACTCAGCCTCTTAGTAATGCCGGTGCTTGAAACTGCTCTGCAAAAAGGCCCTATATATGCTTCATGTCGGGAAGGAAGTACATTAACATATGCAATATAGCGCGGTAGAAGAGTAAAATAAGCACCAAGCGCCGCACAACGCACATTCTGTAACCAGGCGTCACACAATGCGACTTGCGCAACAAATAGTTTGTTGAATGCTTGCATACAAAGGGCTCCGCCATAATTCTTCATTGTCATCAGGCACAGCATCAACGAAGTGCCCATAATGCCTTACATGCGTTTAGCAGGTACGACGGCTCTCCGTAGAATGACGAAAAATGTCATAGTGCCTGCTTCCCTACTTCTCAAAAATTACGGTTTATAGCGTAGCTGTTTGCTCGCAAGTGCACTTGTATTGGTTGCCAAGGAAGCCCATAAACGCATGATACATTTCCTCGGGTTCTCAGTGAAGTTCTTCGCCCACCCCCCTTTCTCTCCCACGTCAACGTACGTTATACAGCATGGCGGGAGAGGGAAATAGCGAGCGGACGTCACCCAATGCAAATTGCATAACTGGTGGGCCGTTTAATGCTTCCAACTCATTACAAAGGGCTGACCCATAATTCTTCATCGTCATCAGTCGTCGCGTCAACAAAGGGCACATAATGCCTTACAGATGTGTAGCTGGTGCCTCCCTTCTCCGCAGAATGACGAATAATGGCTTACTAGGTACTTCCCAACTTCACAAAAATGATGATTTATGGAGTAGTGGGTACCTTGCTAGTTGACTTGTATTAGTAGCCCCAAGAGAGCTTACAATGGGCTCTAGAAACGCCGCTCTTCCAGCTTTCGCTGTGACTGTGCTGCGGTTTCAGCGCAGGGCTGGTGTTTTTTTCGACAACAGTCAGCGAACGATATTGCAGCAAAGAAGCTTGCAATAATTCTACAGATAAGGCACCGCATCTCAATGAAAGCGGGATCTACCCGCACAGCGTCGTCGCTTCAAACTCAGGAGGGTGTGTTCAAGTAAGAACATCGATGCATGTCTGCGAACCCCCTCTCATTTAATATACTTGTCTATCCGAGTCCTCAGGGACACAAAAACAAGGTTAGTTCTGCAAAAAAAATTACACCATCTTTCCGTAGGCAACCCTGAGTAGTATGCGAAGCAGCATGGGCTGTTCTCCGCGCCGCTGGCGCTGGCGTTGATGCTGGCGTGCCCATGGCACTCTTCGAGGCTTTGCCGTAGCAGAATGAGAGGACCAGAGTGCGCGCGCGCGTTATTTATACCGCAGAGCGACAGTGGCGCCCCCAGCCGAGTATTCAGCGCTTACCGTCGCGTTTATAACCCTTCGCAGTATCGCGCGCGGAGCCGCAGGATCATTGCGATATCCCGGAGATGAGACGAGCGTCGGAGAGGAAAGCAGACAAGGAGAGGAGAGGAGGGGGAGTAGAATGCACATGCGTAGTGGCGGTGTGGACGCCGCACGGTAGATGGAGGGAGTGACATAGCCCCGACCATAAGGTGCTTCGCATCCAAAAAAATTTCAGACATAGGGAAGCAAATACAAGTACACACTCAAGGTATCCACTACACCACAATTCGTAATTTTTAACACGCAACTGTTTGATGCCGGAGTCCCCCTAGACTACAGTGGCGTATTTCCGTAACGGAAATGACGTCACAAAATGGACACGATTAGATGGAAAGAAAAAAAAATTGGCCGCGTATCTGCGTGCTCCGCTGCAAATGCCGTGTAACGACGATAGAGGAGGCGCTGCGTCTACGCTGCGTGAGATATGGACGCCATCTGGCAATACATCGGAAAACATGAGCCGTGGCAGAGGACGTTCGTCGGCGCGCATAGCATGGCATTTTCAGCGCAGGCGCAGCCGCAGCTTAAGAAACTAGGGTCTTTAGAATTATGCATCTATGTATTTTCTATTAAAGGAACACACCAGCTAATATTTACCTAGTGATGTCACACCTCAGATATGCCTAACGTATACTTTTTGATCGACAACGTTCACAAGTATGAAAAGCCGTACCAGTTCAAGATGGGTGGGCGGTAAGCAAGTGGTTCAACTTTGGCCATGTGGCTGAATCGGGTGACATACAGACAAACAGAAAGACAGACAGGCAGACCAAAATTTCTGCGTTTAAGTTCCCCAAGAAAGGCTATCGTCGTTTAAAAAAATGTTCCTGTCAAGGGTAGTCGAACACACGACTTCTCAGTCCGCGACCACAGACACCACGCACGCTATCCAATGTGCCATGGTCGCACACTACGGAGGCTCTACAAACACGCCTTTTATATCTCACATTATGCTCTCGAAGTGCTCTTCGTTGGCGGGGTAGTGTCGACGTGTGGGAGCAGTGAAGTGAAGTAATGCATCTTGACCTTGGCCTCCGCGATTAACTCCTGCAACGCGTCGTTCCTACGCGTCCTTCCCATGCGCCGCGTTTCGAATAGGGTAAGTGCCATTTGGTCAACGCCTTAACACACCGTGAGCTGGCAACCTGAGCCGAAGCCCAATAGCCCTCCCACGCGTGCCTGGGCTTCCTGTAACACCGCGTTCCCAGCTTACGCTTGCCTCGAGAAAAATCGTGGCCGGTCTAGAAAGGAGACGCGACTCGCGTTGCGTTTTCTTCTAGTCCAGCCCTTGCCACAAAGCTATCACAAAGGTTTGGTGTTTTTTTTACGTTTTACTTTAGGGTTGTACCGATGTCTATGACGGAGGCATCAACCATGTTTTTTGTGAAGTATGGAAGCACCCACTATGCTAATATTAACTTTATGTGGATAAACGAGGTAACTGCAACACATCTGTAAGTCATTATGTGCACTTTTCAGACGCTTTATGTGGCTGATGGCTATGAAGAATTATGGTTGACCACATTTTAGTGGGTGGGAAGCCTTAAACCACAGACTCGTTGCGCAATTAGTCTTGTGTAACGCCTGAGTGTTATTTTACTCTTCTCCCACGCTATGTCACACATGGTAACACAATTCCATGCCCGACAAAATGTCTGTAGAGGGTATTTTTCCATAGAGTTAGAAGCCCCAGCTCGGCTCTGGGGCAGAATACTCGGCTGCCACGCAAAGAGCCCGCGTGCAAATCCCGATCTATACAGGATGTTATTTATGTATTGCCTCTTTTCTTATTTCGCGCGATAGTGTTACTGATAACAGCTTTTGTTGTAAACAAATCGTGGTTGATCCCTCCGTCATACCTCCATCATTGGAGTTGGCGAAATTAAAGTGAAACGTTTCCTTACAAAACAAACAAGGTGTGCGACTGGGCTAGTTGGTATTCCATAGTGACGTGAACAGCGCGCGAAACACAAGGACGAAAAACCGACGAGGAAAAGTTGTTCAATGTTCATTGTACATTGAAAATTGAAAACTTGCGCAATTTCTACTGGCGTTTCGCGGCTATTGCACCGCTTAATATGGACGCACGTAATTTCTTGCCTGGTGGCGCATCTCCATTCAGACTACTAACGTCAATGATCAGAATTAAACCTTTGTGGTACCTGATGTAGTTAACATACGCTCAGACACAGCGTACAATGAATCCCGCGCAAAGATCGCATCAACAAGCACATAACAATAATTAATTGTTGGGCTAGTTGGTTCAACATATCTGGGTTGGGAGAGCGAAAGCTTGGAAGGAAGGACAAGACCACAAAGAAGAACAGAGTTCTTCTTGTGGTCTTGTCCTTCCTTCCTAGCCTTCGCTCTCCCAACCCAGACACATAACAATAGTTCTCGATATTCGCTCATGGAGAGCGTCGTCATTTGAGGAGAGAAACGGCAAGATGTGCACTCCCAGTTATTGGGTAACCTGCACTTCTGCTGATGCATACACTGCCACACAGCGCATCAAGAACGTGAGAGGAAGGCGTTGTAGCTTGAGCCGTGAAGGCGCTAAGGCGTCCCCACGGCGTTTAGGCTGAGACGTGCTGCCTACTGGCATGTCTCTCGCTGCAACAAAGTACTCACTGAAACTGTATTGAAACGATATGGAGCGGAAATCGGAGAGGCAGCTCCTCGGCGCTGGGAAGGAGGCCTGGATGCCAGTGTTGAACGAAGGGACGCTGAGATCAAAATGCCCTAGCGCTTAAACTACCGAAGGGCTCCCTGCCAACGCTGGTTAGTGTACGATGCAGTACTTCATTTCTCGAAGACGATGATACCGCGCCGTGAAAGGGAGAATATGTGACAGATACAGGGTTGTACCAAAAGTAAGTTTCCCATTGAGCTACATCATCGAGGGAAGGTGCTAGGCTAAATCCGACAACAGTGCCGTGCGCAGTGGCTCCCCTCTCTCGAGCCCTCCCTTCCGCGATTTGCTACGTCGGTCAGTGCTTGCTTGGCAGCCGTCAGAGATGGAAGTGTTGATTGGTGCTCCCGCTGAGTGCGAGGTTTGAGCAGTAAGCCGAGCCATGCCCTCCACGCAAGGAAGTTACCCCCGTGGAGATTCATCGGCAACTTATTGAGGTTTATGGTGAAGGCTGAATCTCCACTCAGCACATCCGCAAGTGTTTATGGGCTTTTGCTGATGGTCGCACGGAAGTTTACGATGAAGAACGGAGTGTAAGACCACCGGTTTCGGATGCGATTGTCGAGAAGATCAAGAGTGAGCTGCTCAAAGATCGGAGGGTCATTGTTCGTGAACTTGTTGAACGCAATCCTGAAGCTTCCCATGGCACAAATGAAAGAACTTTAACAGAAACGTTGAGTTATCGCAAGGTGTGTGCTCGCTCGGTCCCCCGGATGCTGACTGACGGACACAAGGAGCAACGCCTTGACTGTGCTCGCAAGTTTCTTCAACAATGTGAGGGGACAAGCAACAAGAAGTTGTTGAACTCTGTCGTCATGGGATATCAAACGTGGATGTTTAATTACACCCCGAAACAAATCAACAATCTCGTCAGTGAAGCATTGACCAAACTTCGGCGAGTAATCTTGAATCGCCGGAGAGGACGACTGACGGAGGGAGCAGTGCTTCTTCACGACAACGCTCAACCCCACGCCGCTCCTTAAACACAGGAGCTTCTGAAGAAACTTGGGTGGACTGTTAGGCACCATCCCCCATACAGCACAGCGATTATCACGCCTTCCCCAAGGTAAAGGAACACTTAGGTGGCAAGTGCTTCAAGAGCGCTGATGAAGTCCGTGCAGAGGTCACACGCATCCTCAACGGGTTGGTGGAAGACTTCTTCGACATAGGCATACAAAAGCTTGAGCACCCTATTCTAAAATTGGTCGAAAAAATTGGAGATTATGTTGAAAAATAGACGAAATTAATAACAATAACCCATGCTTTTTATTTGTAAAAGTATGGAAACCTCTTGGTGAATTCCATTGGCGGATTCTGACTGGCTGACGAACTCTGCGCCGGAGCACTCCACTGCGGCGGAGAGCAACCGACGGAAATCTGCCACTGGAACATAAGCGCCCACGGCAGAGCAAATGGTAGAGGCCGCTAGCGTACATCTCTTTCGCAAGCTCCCAGCATTCCTTGCGTTCGCGTCGTTTTCGCCTTCACGGGCGCGAGCGGAGAGAACGGGCGCGATAGGACAGCTCATTGCAATGCGCACGCGGTACGCCACGCTCTGCGCACGCGCGGGGAGCTGGCGACTTCTGGTCGAATCTGCTGCTTTTCGCGGAGTAGAGAAAGCTGCTCCGTGGAGTGAATCGGGCGGCGGCGCTGCTCCAGATCTGCCCAGATGGATGGCGGCGCTGCTCCAGATGGAGCAGGAAATCTGCTACCGGAAGTGCTCCGAATCTGCCAGTAGAATTGACCATAACTTTTGATACAACCCTCGTATAAAGTGCATTTTAAAGCCTCAATATGACAGCCGGTGGCGCAGTGGCTAAAGCGGCCAACTCCCATCGTCGTGGAACAAGGTGATCGTGGGCTTGACTCCCACGTGATCCAAGTAGATGAAATTTAGTCTTCTTATCATCTTTGTCGTCAGTTCATATGCATTTTAGCGACGTCACATCCATGACGGAAATGGTGTCATTGAAGTCTTGGTGGATCCCGACATGAAACACTTTCGTGTTAAAAGTTATCGTGAGTGAGTATGAGTACCGAACTTTGCAGCCACGCGATCGTTCAAATAATTGCGACAAAAAACTTCATTATTTGGCTTTCTTGTACTGAAACAACATTCAACGCAGTAGGAATGTAATTATTCTTGGAAGCGTTGCGTCGCAAAGGAATACCTGAAACACATATATATCATCTACAAGGACTCCACAGGTACCTGCTACTGCACAAGAGCACTAATACCGCGATGGAGAAAAGGCTTAGCAGGAGCATACGACGACGCAGTGGTGTTCAAGTCGAAAAATAACGTTTCCAAAAGCCTGGGCTGAGAAGAAACAGCAGTTAGGATTAGCGGTGGATATCTCAGCAACCTAAGGTTAGCTGATGACATAGGGCTCGTCGGTAAAGATGAAGAAATTGAAAAAAAACAGATATATGACTTACACAGAAAGTCTTAAAGCAGAACAAAAATGAATATGACATAGACAAATCTAATTATTAACAGCCCTGGAATAGGAAAAGAATGTGCGATTGGCAAGAAACCCTCAGATTTTGAAAGCATGTGCATACTATTGTCAAATACTGGCAGGAGACACTACTCCTGAAAACAAAGTTCGCTGAATCATGAAGGAGGGACAGATTGTATATGACTGGCACTGCCAGATCATGACAGGCGAACGATCACCGTACCTGGAAAAAAAAAGTTTACAACCGTTGCATACATCCAGTTCTAACACAAGGGGCTGAAACATGGAGGAAAACAAACACGAGGAAACGTCAACGATCCCACAGCGCGCTACCCAGCAGAAAATGGTAGCAGTATAAATAAAAAAATCAACCAGCTCTGCATTGCGGACACCGAGGAAACACCGAATCTGGTGATGTTCCCTTCGGCAGGCTAATGCATTTCTATGTTTTGCAAGTCTTTCAGATATGTTGTATCACTGCTCTTTATTGAACGCTATTTGTTATGCTGTCAGATGGTAGTTTAGTTTTATTGCATTTTCACGTGGCATTGGAGTTACTGTGGTAACGCGTACGCAATTCGTTGGGCTAACTGCTGCCTTCCTTTTCAGTGGAAGTTGTGTACAACTGTCAAGCGAAGCCACTATTTCTTTTTTTTTCGAATGAGTTTGATATTGTTGATCCTACATATCCGGTGTATACAAGCGATGATATAAACGTACCCGATGTGCAAGAAAATAAACGTTAAAAATTCGTGAACACGGGGTTCGCTGCAGCCGACATTTCAACTCGCAGGCCTTTCTTCTTCAAGGCTGCAGCTGCCTTGTGTTACTTCTTATGACTTACTACAGCTCACTGTAGCTTTACGACCTAAATTGGTCTGCCCATGGGAGTCGCTTGTTGTCAGCCTCATTACACTACACCCGGCTTGTCGTGGTCGCCCAGTCTCTCTCTGATATGGGTCTGGCCAGGCTAAAGCGCAGCGGCTTACGTAGCCCTCTCGTGTTTACTACTTTTGATATTGTTCTTACAGCTGCTGGCCTTACTTCGTACAACATTCTGATTTGTTGCTATTGTAGGGAAGCCTTGGGACTCAGTAATGGCTTACGCTCTCCGGCACCTCATGAATGACACCTTGTTCGGAGACGCCCAGTAAAGACACGAGGGCGGCTCGTAGCCACAACAAGAATCCGTTTATTCGATCCGCACCCCTCCTATGTCTCCGATGTCGGGGGCCGCTCTCATGCCCACAGCGGCATCTATTACCTACTATACAAAGTACTCAGCGTCCACTATATCTTCCCTCCCGGGATAGTTACAGGTTCAACCTGCGGTGGAAAGTGGTGCGCCGTCACAACAACCCTGGTCTCCATTCGACGACCCTGGAGCTTCGATCCCGTAGCATGCGATTACCACGCCGCAAGACGCCGCCCAGCAAACGCCGCCTCCCGCACCAACTGATTGTCCCGGTGGCCCCCGTATCCGCGACCCTCACGTCTTCACCGGCGCGGAAGGCATCGTTGGAGGACTGGCTCGCAATTTATGAGTGCGTGAGCATCTCAAATACATGGGACGAGGGAGGCAATCTGAGCAAGTTGGTTTTCTACCTCGCGGGTGTGGCAGGCATGTGCTACAATCATGCAGCCGATTTCCCGACGTGGGCCGATTTCAAGACCGGCATTGTGGACTGTTTGGCCGCCCTGCCGTTCGTAAGCTGCAAGCCGAACAGCGTTTACGTGAACGAGCTCAGCAGGCCGGTGAATCTTTCACGAGCTCCATTGATGACATCTTTGATTTGAGCAAGAAAGCCGACACGAGCATGTCGGAGTCTGACAGAATAAGAACTGTTATGAAAGGCATCAAATATGATCCCTTCGCCATGCAGCTGGCCAAAAACTCTAGCACAGTGGCAGAAGTAATCACGGTGTGGCAGAGCTACGAGGAGCTACGCCTGCAGCGCTTGTTGACATGTCAGCCGCCATCTCGCGACGCTGATCTCGCGGGCTTATCGGCCATTTCTGGGCCCTCCACCTTGCTTAACAAAATCAAGTCGTTCTGGCCTGAGGAAATCGCCCGCCATGTCTCTCTACTGCCTGGCTCCACCGCAACATGCTGAACAGCCGTCAACCAGACTTCTGTCTTCCCTCCGCCGAGTGATTCAGCAGGAAATCACGCAGGTTATTTTTGAATACCACCAGCCGCCTACAGTGCCTGCGCCACTAAGCTACGCGCAAGCTGTAGCCAGGCCGCCCCCACCGATTCCTGTGGCTGGCCCGCTTAGTTACGTCGAGGGCGTCGGCAGACCCCAGGCTGTCGACGCGGCTGTGCCGCCTACATACGTCGACGTCATCCACAGGCCCCGACTGCAGCCCACCATAGAGTCATATTAGCATCCGCCTCGTCCATCGCGGTCTGCGATATGGGTGTTATCCGGGAACCGATGGCGCTCTTCCGAAACCGCCCCATCTGCATTGCGTGTGGTTGCGCCGATCACGTCGCACGCTATTGCAATCGCTTGCAGCCGCCTCGGGTCGACGTCCCGCCCCGCAACACCTACCCGCCGGACACCATCTGCACGACGTCGCTCACTGTCGCCGATGCGGCCACGTCCAGTCCCACGGGACCAAGAAAACTAGTCGTCGCAGTTCGCGAGGCAAGGGCTGCGACGCTATCGGACTGCGATAGCCCCCAGCGAAACCCATCGTACGTGATGGATGTGTTTGTGGATGGTGGTCGCGCATCTGCCCTTATCGACACTGGAGCCGCCGTATTCGTTATGTACGCAAAACTTAGCCGCTTATTCCGAAAGTGACGACGCCACTTTTTGCGGTGTCCCTCCGTACCGCCAGCTCCCAGAGTGTCTATTCTACAGCAGTATGCAATGCCCGCGTCGTCATACAGGACATTCTGTACGACGTGGAGTTTATCATAACTGCTGCATGGTCTCACGACGTCATCCTGAGATCGCAGTTTCTCTCCCCGCCACGACGCCGTAATTCATTGCCCACAAGCCGAACTCCAACTCTCAACGTTCTCTGAATTGACGCCGGCAGAGAGTCCATCAGCATTAAGCGAGATCCTCGACAAAGACGACACCAAACTGCCTCTAAACAAGTCAACGGCTGTGTCAGTCTACTGCGCCGGTCCCTCCGACACTATTGCAATACTTTTGCTGTCTGACTGTGTTAGCACTAGAAAAGGGAGGCTGATAACTTTCGCGACCGTGGAAGTCACTAATGGCAGCACCACTATTTTTGCTACCAACCCATCCGCCTACATTGTTACGTTGGTGCGAGGGGAATGTCTCGGAAGCGTGAACCTCTCGAAGACGCCCAAGTTCTGGATGCACCCGATGACACGGACTGCACCAGTCGCGTACGCTCAGTGCTATTTCCACGTCTGATTAATCATCAGCTTATGTATTTGATTCCTCCATTGCTGACAACCTAACGTAGGTCCAGCGTTCCCAGCTTGTGTGCCTGTTGGAAGAATTTCGCTCTTCTTTCCACGTCGGGCAAACATTGCGCTGCCGCACGTCTGCTGTTACCCATCGCATCTACACTGGCACCGAACCACCACTGCGGCAGCGTCCATATCGTGTCTCCCACAGAACGTCGGGTAAATGCTGAGGAATTCGAAGATATGCTTCGACACGATGTTATTAGACCCTCGGACAGCCCATGCGCGTCTTCTGTTGTTCTCGTTTGCGAAGAAGGAAGGTTTGGTGCGGTTCTGTGTGTACTACCGACGGCTACCAAGATCACTGGCAAGGATGTTTATCCACTGCCGCGAATCGACGACGCGATTAACAGCCTCCAAAGGCCAGAATTATTTTCATCTCTCGATTTTCGCTCGGGGTACTGGCAACTACCCATGGCTGACGACGCTCGACCGAAGAGAGCCTTTGTCACGCCCGGCGGCTTGTACGAGTTCAACGTCGAGCCGTTTGGTCTTTGTAATGCGCCCGAGACCTTCGAGCGCATGGTGGCCACCGTTCTGCGCACCTTGAAATGGCACACGTGCTTGTGTTACCTGGTGACATCGTCGTTTTCGCTCCGGACTTCTCCACGCCTATCTGTGGCATGTTTTGACGCGTTTGAGCTACGCGGGCCTCCAAGTGAATCTGGAAAAGTGACGATTTGCAGAACGGCAGCAGACAATCCTAGGCTATGTCGTCTCCAAGGACTGAATCCTTCCCGATCCGGCAAAGCTTCCGGTGGTGGCCGAATTTTCCAAACCTACGTCCGTAAAAATCCAGCGAAGTTTCGTAGGACCTTGTTCATACTTTGGACGCTTGATACGGAAATTTGCCGCCAAGCTCCTAGGAAGTAACGGCCCCCAAATTCGTGGTCGTCCGAGTGGGACAAGGCGTTCGCAAAGCTCCGCCGTTTGTTGACGTCTACTCCGATACTACGCCACTACGACCCTACGGCCCCAACTGAGGTACACACGGACGCCAGCGGTGTTGGCCTCGGCGCTGTCCTTATGCAGCGCAAACCAGGGCTCCCTGAATATATCGTGTCATATTGCCACACGGTCGCGACGTCGGACGACGACAGTAGTCGGTGTGTTCAAGATAAAACTCTTTATTTGGCCGAACTTGTGACCGGGAATCGAAAACTCAACCTACAGCAATACAAGCTGAACACTGATAGTGGCGAACAGGGCGCCGGCTGTCAATAAACTGCTCTGCGGTAAGGTGTGTCAGCATTTCTACAACAAGCATTGAATATTCGAGCCTTATCGCTGGTGGCCGCGTTAGTTCGAGAATCATCTCAACTGTTCCCGTTTACACGCTTAAGCCTATAAGAATACTCTCAGATAAGCTGGAGGGTTCCCAGACTTAAGGCGCGGCTTGCGCAAGGAGGCGGGTACCCGTGGAACAAACAAGTTACATTAAAATGAAAAAAAAAGAAGCGCGCGTGGCATTGCCCCCCTCTGAAAAATAATCTTCCCGATGCCCGTAATATAACATGGAAGGGACAAAAACAAGTGCATACACAAAAAAAATCCACAGGTTCTCTAAAGCGTAAAAATGGCTTAAGGCGCACGACATTGACGACTTCAGGTCGTGCGCGGCGTCGCTGAGAGTTCGTCTGGGATAACCTCGTAGTCAAAAGCGCCGAGACGTCAAAAGCACCTTGTATGGCCTGAAGTATTGCGGAACTGAGTCCATGTCGGCGTATCGGCGTCCAGACCCAAACACTATCGCCGGGCTGGTATTGCACAAAGCGTCGTCGGAGATTGTAATGGCGGCTGTCGGTCATCTGCTGCTGCGTTGGCGGGTGACCTGTCGGGCTTCTTCTGCGGGCTGAAGGTAAACAGTGAAGCCAAGGTTTTCTTCGTCGGGGATGATGGGTAACATGGCGTCGAGCGTAGTTGCCAGGGTCCTTCCGTAGACCAAATTTTGGGGCGTAATCTGCGTCGTTTTAGCACGGCCGTGTTGTATGCGAATGTCACGTACGGAAGGATGGCATTCCAGGTCTTGCGTTTGACTTCGACGTGCACCCGTACGTCGGGTGTACGTCGTTTTGCTCACGTACACCCGTGAGCAAAAGTACACGGACCACGGGAGCGCGTGCTGAATGTGGCGCCTGCATCGTCTAGTGGCGAACTGTCTACTGTCGATAGTACTGCGCTGGCGAATTCGCGGCCAGAGCAATGCTTTCAATAGCAGGCGGCTCACCACTAGACAGCGCAGATGGTCATTTCGGCACGCGCTGCCGTGATCCGTATACTTTAGCTCACGGGTATACATGACCAGCATGTCAGCGATTGTCTTGTTTAGAAGCTCAGTGAGGCCATTTGTTTGTGGGTGGTAGGCGGTCGTGCGGCGGTGACTTGTCTGGTTCTACCTCAGAAGCGCCTGAGTTAGGTCCGCAGTAAAGGTCTGTCCGTAACGAGGACCTCTGGGGTGCCATGACGTACGATGATGTTCTCAGTGAATAACTTGGCTACTTAGGCGGCACTGCATTTGGGCAGGGCCTGCGTTTCTGCGTAGCGGGTCAGGCAGTCGGTAGCTACGACGACCCACTTATTACTGCAAGTCGACATTGGGAACGGCCCCACGAGGTCCATTCCTATCAGATGGAACGGTCGTAGAGGTGGCTCGATCGGCTGAAGAAAACAGGCTGGTCTTGTTGGCGGTGTCTTGCGTCGCTGAACAGTACTACTGACCGCGCCTTGCCGTTAGCGATGGCAAGGCGCGGCTAGTAGTACTGTTCCTGTATTCTTGCGAGCGTTCGGGATACACCGAGGTGTCTTGCTGTCGGGTCATCGTGCAGGGCCTGCAGGACTTCTTGTTGCAATTCTGTAGGCACTAGGAGAAGGTACTTGGCTTGAAATTTTGAGAAGTGCTTTTGGAGAACGCCGTTGCGTTAAAAGACGACGCCAGTGCTCGCCTGAACACTTTTGGACCGACGGCGGTCTTGCCCTCGAGGTATTTAATAAGACCTCTGAGTTGCGGGTCGGATCACTGTCGTTCAGCGAAGTCGTCAGCACTTATTGTCCTTGTCGCAAAAGCAATCATCGTCCTTGTCGTCTTGCGGCGGCGGGTCGACGGGGGCACGTTACAGGAAGTCAGCGTCGGAGTGTTTTCTTCCGGACTTGTAAACGACGGTAATGTCGAATTCTTGAAGTCTTAGGCTCTGCCGTGCGAGGCGATCTGAAAAGTCCTTCAAGTTAGCTAGCCAACACAAGGCGTGGTGCTCGCTTACAACGTTAAAGGGCCCACCGTGGCGGTAAGGGCGAAACTTGGATGTAGCCCATTGTTACTTGTCCCGTTAATCGGGTTGGCAATCGCCGGGCGGATTCTAAGGGCTGGCGTCACGGCCCTCCGAAAACGCACCACAAAAGCGCGGAAAATTTTGAGTTGGTCCTTTGGTGCGCCAGCAACGCCGCTTGTGGTCCAAAGACCGAGTCAGAGCCGAGAGTCGATAACACAAACGAAAACGAAATATATTCTCAGTTAAGGCAATACAAATATCACAAACACGTGCACACTCGGCTGGTACCAGTTACAACTTCACAGTATAATTCAGATGGTGTTTACACAACGGGAACTAAACAAACAGATCACACGCTGCAAATGCAATCTCACGCATTACAATTATTCAAGGACAGTTAAAGTCCAGAATATACAAAGGCGTATCCAGTCCACAGTACTTGGACGGTAATCGAATGCTTCTCTTCAAGGAAACACTCACGCCAGCTCCAGCGTTAATCGTCGTAGCTCAACCGTCGTCGTAACTTGTCACGGCTCACACGGCGTCGTCATCCAATTCTTCCAGATCGACGATTGACTGACCGCACACCATCATAAACACGTCTTCTTGGCTAACGGAGCCACACTTAGCATAACTTCACCATCACCGGGCCGGCTGACTCGCTCACTTCTTCACTCCTGTCTTACTCGTCGTCGTTTGCACGCTTTTATCCCTTCTCCTCCGGTTTCTAGAAGCGTCGGGAGGGTTCTTCGGCGTGCAGTACAGCCATGGCTAAGGATAGTTCGAGATTTCTCTCGCCGGTTCTACTCGCCGCGGCGTCGCTCGGGGATGCATCCCCCCTTCCTTCTAGAAACATCCAGGCTTTGCCGGGCGTTGATCGCGTCGTCTGCGTCTGGCTCGAGTTGGTAAGGAGGATGCGGCGCGTCGGCGTCTTTTGATACTTGTTTTTTCGCCTTTAGCGCTTCTTGGGCGCGCGGCTCGCGCCGCTCTGTCGCGCAGCCGTTTGAAAGCGGCCGCGCGCGCGCTTTATGAAGCGCTCGTTTGTGACACCCATACAATGGCAAGATACTCCTTTTCTGTTGTAGAATACTTGGCTTGCGCCTTGGATAGCTAACGGCTAGCATAACCGATAACCCTTTCCAGTCCGTCGGTCTTTTGCACAAGGACTCTGCTGAGTCCTACGCTGCTTGCGTCAGTGTGGATTTCCGTATCGGCGTATTCGTCGAAACGCGCAAATATCGGATGCGTCTGCAGGCGTATTTTCAATTCTGGAATTGTTTGAACTAGTGCCGCTTCCCACCTCAATTCAACATCAGCGTTGCGTCAGTGGCTCGGCGATCCATAAAATGCCTTGACGAAACGTCTGTAATAGGCGCACAAGCCCAAAAATCGGCGTACGGCCTTCATGTCGTTGGGCGGCGGCAAGGCAACAATGGCAGCTGTTTTCCGAGGATCCGGGTGAACTCCAAACTTGCTAATGACATGGCCCACGAACAAGTGCTCGTCGTACGCGAAGCGGCACTTTTCTATGTTGAGGGTGAGTCCGGAGGTATTGATTGCTTGAAGTACAACTTCAAGGCACAGTCGTGTTCGTCGAAATTTGTGGCAAACACGACGACAGTCGTCCAAGTAGACAAGGCGCGTCTGCCACTTCAAGCCAGCCAGCACTGTATCCATAACGTGTTGGAAATTCGCAGGTGCCGAGCAAAGACCAAAGGGCATGACCTCAAGCTCGGAGGGGCTGTCTGGTGTTATAATGGTGGTCTTCTCTCGGTCTCTCGTCGACTTCAAGTTGCCAGTAGCCGGTCTTGAGGTCCATCGAAGAAAAGTACCTCGCAATGTAATTTCGATCAAAGGTGTCGTCTATCTGTGGGAGAGAGTAGACGTCCTCCTTCGGTCATTATGTTCGAGATGGCGATAATCGACACAGAATCGTACGGTTCCGTCCTTCTTCTTGACTAACACCACTAGTCACCCCCACGGACTCTTAGAAGGCTGGGCGGTGTCGTCGCGTAGCACTTCATCGACTTTATGGCCTCGGGCTCTTGCGTCTAAACTCCCTACAGTCTCTGGCGGAGTGGTCCTGGCACTGGGCGGAACACGTCGGTTCATATCTTCCGTGAAGATGGCCGCGTCTTCGTGCGGTTGTTGCGACCGCGTCTCCAACAATGCCGCGGCCCTTTCCTTTCGGACGACGCTCGTGAACGTCGCCAAACCAGTGGTGCTAAAGATGTTCCCAATACAGAAGTGCGGACTCGCGATTCTCGTACCAGGTCCTTGCTGCGTCCTCCAAGTAAAAGTACACGTGGCGCAGCTTCTCGTCGGAGTTTCAGTTGTTAAATGTCAAGACCGTTTCCAACGTCTGAAGCCAGGTCTTGGGATCTTCACATGTTCAACCGCGGAATGTCGGCGGCTGCATCACAGGGGACACTGAGGCCGTCATCGCTCTTGTTGTCTTGTGGCTCTTGGCTTCTCCGGTAGGAGTCAGTATTTGGGGAGGGGGGGGGGTGCTGCAGTCCTTTCAGTCTGCAGCTGGCTTGACTGTCGCTAAGGGTGCCCGTGTCTTCTTCGCGACATGGGCTAGCTCACGGCTTGACGGAGGCGTCCGGAACATGAACGAGCAGCACGTTCACCAGATGTCATAGGGTCGTGACGTCGACAAAGAGAACAGTTGGCGTGTTCAAGGTGAAACTCTTTATTTGGCCGAACTTGTGGGCGGGAAATGAAAACTCAACCTACAGCAATACAGCCTGTGCAGTGATAGCGGCGAACAGGCCGTCGGTCGTCGATAAACTGCTCTGCGGTAAGGCGCGTGGGCATTTATACAAGAAGTATCCAATATTCGAGTCTAATCACAGGTAGCCTTGTCAATTTGAGAATATTCTCAAGTCTTCGCGTTTGCACGCTCAAGGTTATAAGAATATGCTCAGATAATCAGAAAAATGCCCAGACATTAGAGCGCAGCTTGCCCAAGGCGGCGGCTGCGCGGCAACGGACAAGTTCCATAACAATAACATAAAGAAGCGCGCGTGGCAATATGCAACTCGTACGCTTACTAGAGCCAAGACCAATTACACCGTCACGGAAAAAGATCATCTGGGCCCTTACAAAGCTTTGACTTTACTTGTATGGTGGCCCATTTCATGTCGTCACAGACCATCAATCAATATATACTCGGTGTCGTCATTGAAGGATGTATCAGGCCGTCTTGCGCCCGCTGGCCACTTCACCTGCAAGACTGCGACATCCGCGCTGCTGTACCGCAACGGACGCCAGCATGCTCAAGCCAACGCCCTCTCGCGCTGCTCCTTGCATGATGACAATGCCCCCTGCTCAGTATTTTTACATTGCCCTTTCTTCCATGGACGTTCACACCAACGCTACCGAACAGCGCAAGGACAAATGAATCGTCTCACTGATATATTTGCTCACTGATCCTGTCGGCAACACCATCTACTCGCGTGTTGTGTCTTCAAGCCGACCATTTCGGCATTCGCGATGACCTACAGCACCGACGCAATTAAAACACCGACGGCCGCCAGTGGCTACTATTGATACCCCACCGTCTGCGTTATGAATTATGCCAGTCGTTTTCCTCTTATCCGCAATGCGCGCACTCTGGGGTATCGAGAACTTACCACAGCATTCGACAACGATACTTCTGGCGAGGGATGTACCACTACGTGCCGAAAGTTCCGTTCGTTCCTGCCTCTATTGCCTACGCCGAAACCCTTCAACGCACATGTCGCCAGCCGGTCTACAACCACTACCTTGCCCTGACCGTCCGTTTGGGCACATGGGCATCCATTTCTTTGAACCATTCCCTAAGACGTCGGCTCGTAACAACTGGGTCATCGTCACTGTTGACCATCTCACTCGATACGCCGAAACCGCCGCCCTCTCAGAGGCTACAGCGCGTGATGCTGCCTTCTTCTTGCTGTACCGATTCATACTGCGTCACGGTCCATCCCAGAAGCTTCTCAGCGATCGAGGCCTTGTCTTCTTGTCGGAAGTCGTCGAAGCCGTTCTGATAAAGTGCAACGCTGTCAACCACAAAACTACTCCTTACCACCCGCAGACGAATAGCCTAACCGAACGCTTTAACCGAACGCTCGGCGACATGCTCTCAATGTACGTCGCCGCCAATCACAAATTGGGATGGCATTCTGCCCTTGGCACTAACGGCTACAATACCGCCCCTCAGAGCACTGCTGGCTTTTCTCTCTTTTTCCTAAGGTATGGCAGGCACACATCGCACACTATCAACACAATCCTTCCCTACAAACCAGATCCATCTGAGTGTGCGCCTATTTCTGCCACAGCCAGGCTTGCTGAAGAGTGTCGCTGGCTTGCGAATACCTTTACAACGCGTGAACAATGGAGGCAGAAGAGCATTCGCGGTGGCATCACCATTTCTGAGCCCACGTTCCTCCCTGGAGCGCTCGTATTGCTCTCGGTCCCTACCAGTGCAACTGGCCTCTCTTCAAAACTACTGCAGAAATACGAAGGCGCGTACCGGGACGTCGGAGAGCACATCTCCGGTCAGCTACCTGATCCAACCTATTGAACCATCTTCGGACATGCGCCGTCGAGGACGTGGACATATCCAACGTGCAGCGCCTCAAGGCTTTCTATGAAGCGCTCACAGTGACAAACAGTTAGGTCACTGGGCGGCTCCCTTTTCGCACCAAGGGTAATTGTAGAGAAGCCTTGGAACTGATTAATGGGTTACGCTCTCCAGCGCCTTCTAGTGGGCCGACCTGTTCGGCTCCTCCCTGAAAGAACGCCGCTCGCTACGAGTGTCCGTGCTTTCACCTCACTGTCGCCATTGCGTGTTGTCGCCAAGTGCCGTAAAATAAACACCTTAACTGACATTTATTGCTTCACCCTAGCGGTAAAACTGTGACTGTGCTAAGAACTCTTTTTTTTGCAATTTTTTCCCAGCTGCACTATGTGTTCAAGTAGTTACTCCAACACTGGATCCAGACTATTATTCCTGGGACTTAGCAGGGCGATGAAAATGTCCAGAAGTGAACCTTGGTATGTATTTCAGGTTGATGCCAAGCAGAAATAGATAAGGTCTACAGAAAAACTAATTATGAACATTGACTCTCTTCTGGTTGCTTAAGTCAGTCGCATGACACCATCTCATAAATAATATCTATCGAATGATTGGGTTGATCTGTGACCAGACGCCATACTTGGTTACCCGGTGTCTCATGTAATAGTTGCACGTTACTACGCAAGAATGGAAGTCTTGTATTTTCGCCTTCATTCGTGTAGCGGATGTTTGCGAGTGCAGGCTTTATGTCTCTTTGTGTTGGTGATAACAAACCAGAAGTGACTCATACCCGAATGCGTGTGACGCACTAAGGAAAACTTTGAGTGCTATCAATCCAGGTCGTGTCCCGCCCCAAAAAAGACATCACTCTAAGTTCTAAAACGGCGAAAAGCGATTAGTGTAACAATGTAAGAAGGAAAGCGTCTGAATAATTTTAAGGCAAAAGCCTGTAGTGTGTCATTAGACGCTGCTCTTGGAAAATGATGGACGCGGTACAAAAACTCCAGTGACTTTACTGAAAATTAGAATTCTAAGCCGAGATCGAACGCAGCCATTCTGCTGACGGTCGAGTATTTTAGAGCAATGCCACGCCAGTGTTTAAAAGCGCTTAGAAATAAGTAGTCTGTAGAATGATCCAGTCTTGAAGGCACGACGTTAAGAATTTCAATATTGCGTGTCCGAAGCGCTGAATCGCAACAGGCATCACACCATGTGAATTGCACAACGATGGCTGAAAGCTGTCAAGCTATGATAAGTGTCACAGTGTCAACAGCCAATGCGTCAACAAAACACGGCACTTTAAAGCGCGGCGTGCGGTTCGAAAGCTCACCCGGCTTCAATCTCCGGTGACTATGGTGAGGATGAACATGAAGACCGCTTCGGCGTCATCTGATGGCGTTAGGCTGAATTATAAGGCACTAAGTGCGGCTTTCCTGACAATATGCAGGTATCGTGGAAGTTTTTGTGATGGTGGGACTGTTTCATGCTTAATATCAGATGGAAAGAAACGCAGCAGAAAGGCATATGAATTTACGGCAAAATCATGGGTGCACAAGTTATTCACAGACTACTTGCTTTAAGACGCACAAATAGGGCGCGAGAGAAATGGCAAGTGATTGACCTCGTAGAATAGAGGATAAATAAACAGGTTGAAACGAGATATATCATAAACTTGCATATGAAATATTTGGGGCTTGGCCACACCTGATCAAACCGCATTAAAAAAATTAGTACTTCTATGCTGTATTTTACGGCTTTGAGAAAAACGTTACGAGGAGGATCGACGTGTTTTTGTAAGTGTAGTAGCTGTATGCTCGACGTCGACTTACCAGACACGTCGACAGCACTGGCGATTAACCGGTAAGTTATGGCTCGACTTAACGTCAGCCCTCACGTTGGAGCACATACTTCAGTATTATCGAAACTATGTACATTTTATGGTGCAATCATGTGAATATCATACGTAACTTGGTTTAAGCCGAGCGAACACTGCAACCACAGACGTTAATCTGCTATGACGCCTCTATCGTAGGACTACATATGTAGTGTTATTGCTTTCTTGTAAAATTAGATTGCCAGCACCGCAAACACAACAGACGTTCCACCGACATTACGCCTGCATAGTCTGATTTTCAAAACGAGTTTATAGACCTGGCGTGGCTCTGTGTTAGAATACCTTTCAGACAGAATGCTTGGGCTCGATTCCTGCTGGGATCCTAATTTTATTCTTTCCATTCGTCGGGTCAACGCTGCCGATGTCGGTTTTTCCTAACGCTCTCGCATTTATGTTACCGATGTCTGTTACCGCCGTTCCTCGGTAGATATAAGCTGTCAATCACCTGTGGTGCATGCCCGTACACAGCGGCCGGTGGTAAACGGGTATGTGCCACAATTATCTCGAGGAAAGAGTTTAACGACGCACGCGACAGGATTTTCACGTTATTCGTGTCATGACCCGAGAGCCATATTCGTGAAATCATCTTACCCTCACATGCCAATTTTGGTCTACACCAAGCTAAGGAGACGATCATGAGCACACCCAGACGTAGGCGGCTAGATAGATAGATAGATAGATAGATAGATAGCTAGATAGATAGATAGATAGATAGATAGATAGATAGATAGATAGATAGATAGATAGATAGATAGATAGATAGATAGATAGATAGATATAATACGCCCAAAGTACCAAACGCTCGCTGAAAATGGCTTCGCATTTAAAAACGCTCTAGAGGGGTTAAAAATAAGGCTGCAATTCATTTACATTTAATCAGGTGGAGATGCCAATTCTTTTAGTCCTTTGCGTAATGATATCTGGGTAAATTAGTCCATCCAATAACAACCTGGCAGTTCTGTCATCTTGTTTTGTCTAATCAGCATTACTGAAACGAGAGGAACAATGACTTTACTAACCATGACAATCTGTCAGATGTTTCAGGTTGGCGAGTTCTTGTATGAAAATGTGAATCGGGCAGGTTGGAGGCAGGAAACTCTTAGTTCAACTGTTTTCAGATCCATGCTTCTGCCAGCCCCCTAATACTTCTCCATCTGTCTATATTAATGTTTCATTATAGTATTTTGAGACATTACTTTCTTGTTTTTTTATTTTTGTTGGCAGATTCACTCCTTGGCAGGTCACCAAGTAGCCACGAGCAATACGCAAGCTATTTGCTCAACATGCACAAAGATACACATTTCCTTTGCACCATTACGTTCAATAAATACGTTTGTTATACTTTTTTTCCTCCAAATAAGCAGATTCATCGAATAAAAGCTGTTAGATGTGGAATATGACTTTTTATTGATGGAGCGAAATGTCCTTTCTATAGGACGCAAAATTAGTGAAACAAAAAGTAGGACGCAAGTTTAGTAAAACAAAGCATTGAGTTCAATGCATGAAATGAGGAATTACGCAGCCTATGTAAAAGCACAACGTGCTACATGCTTTAACAAAAGTGCTCATTGCACGTAAAGTAGAACACAAGGAGGAAGAGTGCTTTGTTTTTTATTGCAATGATGAAAATGATGTTTGTAACCGAGCTCACGCCAATAGCCGTGATATTGTGCTGACAGTTAAGTGATGTACACATATGTGGATACATCGCGCTAGCGATTGGCATCCTACACTGTCAAAGCATCGTACCTGTGCCTTTTTCTCCTCGTTCCGAAATTCCCGCGCCCTTACTCAAAACCTTTCTTGTTTCAAACTACGCGCAATTGGGATTAAGCCATAAAAAAACGCAACCTAGCAGTGAGATTAGGGCTTTTATATTAGGTAAAAATTCTTTCAGGGCGAGTGTATTCATTGCAGAAGAAGTAGGTATCTCTGGGAGCGCTCAAACTGTCGTTTGTTCGACTGTTCCGATGAAATCTTATGCGCATTTAAAACACTTCATGCTCAGAATGTCATCGGCTCACACCATTCCGGACATCAGAAAAATGTAATCGGCCACCACCGTTCTCAGAATGAAGGCTCTTTTATGCGAATAACTTTAAAGGAAACGCTAACGCTGTAAGTAATTCCTAAAGACTGGTTTATTCACAATAGGTACTATCCATGTGGATATTCATGTTTTAGAATGTTGATTATTTGCACACACTTTCGCTGCGTTCTCCTTGTAGCATTGGCATCTAACAGAGGCTCTCATAATTAGCATACCTGAAGAGTACGAAATGTTATGCAAGTATAACCGCATATATGAGGGAACATCGATTTAAAGCAGGGGTAACATGTGGACGGATTAGGTTTTGCTCCGCGACCGTGCCGCCCTCCACATGCCGTAAAGTTTACATATGTTGCTTCTAGCCTGAAGTAGTTTTGTATCGCTCGAAGTACGAAACTTCAGTTCAGCATCAAAAAAACAAGGGCCCGAGGCCTGGGATTCAAGTTTCTATAGACATATACTTTTAATCACCCTCCTCATCCCTCGTAGAGCTATGCTAATCTTTCACAAAATGCCGGTATTGCAAACGACCAAAGTGCCATGATAATTAGGGAAAAGCCTTCGCTGCCTCATCAAAAGGGAACAGTGACAGTTGCGGCGTGTCATGTGTTGACACATCATCCTGTGTGGATACCACAAAATGCCATCATTCTGGTGGCACAGGACGTTATCTTGACGACACTATGATGTCACATGCACAAAGACGTCATCGTATACCACCGTCGATTGGTCACAGGTAGGCGGATCCCGGAAGCGCTGCAACACCAGGTGAGGGGATCTCGCAAAAGGTTACATTTTCTGAGCCGCACCTGCATCATATGAGGAAAGTAAGCATCTAGTGACTGCGCACCGCTACAGTCAGGGTAAATGAATTTTAACTCTGTACGTGCGGTGTTTTCAACGTGAATAGTTTGGAATATGTCTATATAAAACATATACAGCTTTTCTGGACGCCAGCGGCCTAGTTCGTGTGAACGACACCACGTGGCGTGGCGTATCGACCATAAAGAATTCAAAAGTCCCACCATGACGTATGCAGTGACGCGGCACTAAATAAAATATAATCAAAAGAAACAGTACACACGCCCTGAGACTGTCGCGACGACTGGCAAGAATTGGCAGTTTTTCTAGACGTGCCATGCCAAGTGTCTGGCCGTTATAGACGCGCCCGCGATGCATGAAGAGAATCGTGTTTTTATTCGTTTGTTTGTGTGTGTTTAGTTTCTTGCGCTGCCGTACCGGTGGGATATTAGAGCAGCATGCTGTTTTCCGAGTTTCTTTTTTCCGCTAGCGGAAACCATTATGTTTGGGTACGAACAGGATATTGTGGTTGCATAATAAACCGAAGTTCCTTTGGTGTACCACTTGGGTTATGCTCGTTTGCTCCTTGCGTTACCTCAAATTAGAACTGGATAAGTGCGCTAGGAATGAGAGTAAAAAAAGGAAGGTAAAGATAGCTTTTATTTGTTTTCATTTAGTTCTTATTGAAATGTGGCTGCCACCGCAAGCTTGGCGCTGTCTAAGCGGGTGTGCAAAAATGGTACATTCGTTGAAAGATGATCTTGTACACCGGAAAATGTGAACTTGGTTAGTTTTTTTGTTAGGAATGAACGTATAGTAGTACATATACGACTGACGTGTTGTGTAATAATCTCTAGATCTGCCGTGTATACCGCTAAAAAAGGCACTTATCTATCCTAATTCCATTTCTTCTTTTTCTTTCTTTTTTTTCCTTTTTTTCTCACGGTCGACTGACTAATATGCTGGAGGTGATTGTCTTGAATCCTGTTGGCGCAGATACACCATTAGGTTACTCTAATGGGCTCGAAGCTCTCCTGAAGCTCCCCTTTCATGTTCTGTAGGCGCAGTCTCTTTCAACTTTGCACTTCAGCAAAGCCACAAA
>NC_051186.1:19238564-19261947 GCF_013339695.2 Rhipicephalus sanguineus
GCCAACTCGGCCAAAGTTGAACCACTTGCCCAAGGGCCTGCCATCTTTTGACGGCTGTGCTAGGTTTCATACCTGTGGCACATTGGGCGATCAAACGCAAACAACATTACGCATATCGGAGGCGCAACATCACTATGTAAGTATTAGGTAGTGTGTTCCTTTAATAGAAAATGCATACATACGTAATTCTAAAGAGCCTAGTTTCTTAAGCTGCGCTGAAAATGCGACTGCGCAAAACTTGCCTTCCTCCGTGCCCTCTGCACGAGCTCATGGTTTGTGTTCGGTTTCGGGTCTGTATTGCACTGTACAAATACCATGGTGCGCCGCTCTGGCATTCCTGTTTTACCGGGCGACGTGTAAATAAAAGAGTGTGTGGAGAGTACTCGTTGAGTGCGGACGTTTCTTCTCCTTCAGCGCTTCGCGCCAAACCGCGTGTTCGGGCTGGCTGGCGTCCCCGCCGGTCGCGTGGTCACAGCCATCTTCGCCTGCTGCTGCGCCCGACTACCAGCCCAACACAGCACTCATGTTTCCCGACGTATTGCCAGATGGCGTCCATATCTCATGCAGCGCCTCTTCTATGGTCTTTAGACGACATTTGCAGCGAAGCACGCAGATACGCGGCCAATTTTTTTTACCATAAAGGTTGTTGCAATTTCAGCGCTCGTCGTCGTCGTTCGTGTTCCGTCCGTGGTTTTTTTCGCGCTGCAGTGTGCCAGAATTCTGTACAACAAGCCCAACTCGGCATAATCAGTCGGGTGACCTCCCCTAAGCGTTCTGTGACTTAAAGCTAAAGCCTGAACAATAGCATTTATGTTTTTCCTCTGATGCCTACCATCATGACGGCTCCAAAACCCTCAGAAGCCACAGCAAGCTGGCGCTGCATCTTTCGAAGCCGCCCGTCGCATTGCTCGTCGATTCGAAATTTCTCCTTGCATCACTCAGGTTGCTCGGATTTCCAGTTGATGTATATGTGGCACTACCTACCAGTTTTTTTGTCATAAGATGTATTTATTAGCTATAACCTGCTCTATTCAATTGCTCTGCGTCTTGCTCTCGTGTCTGGTTTTCCTGTCCATAAATTCATGCTCTGAACTAGCAAATGGCTTCGTCAGTTTGGCCGTGCCTTTATCGCTTTCAGACTTGGGGTTTCTTTCATGACTTTAACAGGAAAGTGTTTTATGCCGGGGTCAACCAAGACTTTCATGACGTCTTTCCATCAGGGGAATACGTCAGCAAAGTGGACGCTATCAGATGGCAAAGAAAACAATGTCAGAAGTTGCGTTGACAGGAGTCGAACCCATCACACCTCCGTCCACGACGATGTGTGGTGGGCGTTTAGCCCACTTAGCTACCGCCAAACACATAACGGAGGCGACGTGAACGCGCCCTTTATCTTTCACATTTTCCTCTCACAGAGCTCCTGGATGGATGAATGGATTCTATGAGCGTCCTCTTCATAACGGTGCGGTGACAAGTGTGCCACCAGCCTCGAGAAAAAAAATTGCGTGGTTGTCGCCGCCATTAGCTCTGGCACTGCGCCGTTGCTACGACCACCTGATTCGGCGCGTTTCCAATAAAAGAAGTTTAATTTCGTCAACGCTTCAACACACCGCGAGGTAGCGGCTTTAGCCCAAGCCTCGCTGATAGCATCCATTCATAACAAAAAATAGTTCTCCGACGCTCGCCTGGCTCCACCGCCTTCGCCGCTCGCAATGTGAGAAATAACCGCCAGGTTGGAGGGAAGACACGATGTTCTTCGCATTTCACGACACTTTGAAGGAGCGCATATCGAGTATCAGTGTTTACTATGTGCTTGTTAATGTCATGTTTGCGCGGGATTCACCATATGCGGTGCCTAGCTATATAATGACAGCATCAGCCACCGCAAGGGTATACTCATGATCAAGGGCGTTAGGCGTCAGTACCGGAATGAGCCACTAGGCTTCAGCGTGGGTGCGTCCAAATCAAGCGGTGCTACACCTGGCAAACAACAAGAGACATTATACAGGGTATCATATAACAATGCACTATAAACAATCAACTACTGTGACGAGACGTTTCACATTAGTATTATACCGATTCATATGACGTAGGCATCAACCATCTTTTTTTTTAAATTAGACACAAGCTCGATGTTTTCACAGGATTCCAGAGGGGGATTTCATCAGGTCTAATTATGTGGCTTACTTAAATGTTTTAGTATTGCAGATGACATCACTATATATTTTCGTAATTTATTCCAAACATTCACTACGAACTTTTCTACGTGAGGACGGACGTCAATGCCCTGCGTGTTAACTTAGAGAATATGCGTCTTGAAAATATTTCGCAAAATGTATTTCCGTATATACACCAGAGCACGCCTGTCTCGCACCGAGGCTGCTGGCGAGCCGAGCGGATACTCTCGCACACAGACGCCGGGCTGACCGGGGCTGCCAAGGCGCGCGCGGGCTGCACCAAGTAAACAGGGCAAGCTGCAGTTCTGAGGCTTTAAAGTGCGAAAAAGTACCCGTTCACGCCGCTTCAGCGTATAAGAGCTCGTCTGGGCACTACTGCGTCGTCTTTGGATGCCAAAACAAGCAGCGCAACCAGAGGATATGAGCGTTTTCTGCGACGATTACGACGCGCCACGGAAATAGTGCCGGTGCGGTGTTTTCAGCTTCGCCGCGAGTGGATAACCGTGATTCAAGCAAAAAACCTAGGAGTCGAGTGAAAATGGCGAGTAAGTACACTAACAGCGTGTATTCTGCAGTGTGTAGCCCACCTAGCTATTTTATTTTGCGAACCTTATTTGCACTTCATACCTTTGAGTGTTTCCTTTGACGAAAATCTAGTGCAAGGTAGTGCTTTCAAGCACAAGCAATCAGCATGCTTTGCCACTTTCAACGTAGTATTAAGCTTTAGTGCTTTTGATGGCATTCACGCCTTCGAGATTTCGTCTTCAAAAGGTAAGAAATGGCACGGTGCTCCTCAACAGCTGGCCAGAAATTCGTGCTTTCATTTCAGTGTTTGATGTCCCCAAATTTATTTGGACACGAGTCATCCAGCTGCACATAATACATATATTGGCACCTAAGTAAACAGTACTCGCGCCAGTGTCCTTTACGTCGCAGGCGTAGCTAACCGGCTTAACTAAGAGTAGCACAGTTTCGCTTGTAAAGCACCATCGTTACAACAATAAAATAGCGCAGGTAGCTTCCAAAAGGGATCGCTGAACGATACTTCAGGTTATACTCTCTGACATTATTGTTCTGAGCCATATAGAGCACTTCAGAATATTCTTTTCAATCCGGCAAGCTCGGCAATTAACAAAGATTGCTTAATGAACTTTTTAAATAGTAACTCTAGAGAAAAGTTTTCGATACAAAAGTTGTAGCGCTTGTTCAGGATCATCGAATTTTTCAACCTCTGTTAAGGTAACTCCTGTGCTTAATTTTTTTCTGGTCTTTCTTTAAAGCGCGCGAATTTAAAAAAAAATACCACGTGACTGCCGCTTAACGCGCGGTGCTTTTAGTGCCCTCAAACGCAAGTTAACCCAATTATCAAAGGCTGATTCGCACGCGCAGAGAGATAGAACAGGTTATCGGTAACTGCGATGGACGTTAAGCGAAAAAATGAGCATACTTTTCAAAAACAACAACAAAAAAAAAATTCTTTAACGAATAAGCGGCAGCCACGGAGCAAATGCCACATGAGACCGTAGGCAGAATTTGATGCAGCGTAGGCATTTTATTTATTTTTTTTCGCACCAATGAAGAAATGCATTGGAAGGGGCGAGGGTTAGAGCGTGATGAAGGGCCGAGATAAATGATTCACTCACACGTGGCGGCCGCTTTTTTGTAGGCTTTTTTTTAGACGGTACGCCCCTATCATCAGTTCGCGTCCATCACATCACCGGTAGCCTGCTCAATCGACGTTCGTGCGTGGAGCAGCCTTTCATAATTCGTTCAACTTACATTTGAGGGCACTAAAAGCGCCGCGCATTAGGCGGCAGTCACGAGGTATTTTTTTAAAATTCGCGCGCTTTAAAGAAAGGCCGGAAAAAATTAAGCAGGGTAGTTACCTTAGCATAGAATAAAAATTCCGATGTTTCTGAACAAGCGCTACAACTTTTGCATTGAAAAGTTTTCTCTACAGTTACTATTTAAAAAGTTCATTAACAACTTTGTTAATTACCGAGCTTGGCGGATTGGAAAAAATATTCTGACGTGCTCTATATGGCTCAGAACAATACTGCGCTAATTGGAGATGCGTAGCACCTATGTTTAATATTTTTAATGCTTGGTGCTTTTCATCTGAAACACCCTGTATATATATATATATATATATATATATATATATATATATATATATATATATATATATATATATATATATATATATATACATATATATATATATATATATATATATAGGAAAGAAGATGATTTTTAAAGGGGCCCTGCAACACTTTTCGAGCATGCGCAAAAAGCGCTGCCGATCGGTAGTCGAGGCTCCCGAGAACACGCGAGCCAAATATTATAGCGATGCGCACGGCCTGGAATTTACAATAAATTCTCAAAGTCAGCTCAAAATCGCTCCCTCTTCTCTCGACAAATGATGTATTAGTCCGCAAAATATGACGCGATTGTCGGCAGTTCCACCATTGGCTGATGTTATAATCATGATAACACCCTCATTATTATTTTCGTTGTTAATTTTGAGTTCAATAAGTAGATAATATGTATGTTTATATTCTGTTATCGCGTTAAAAACACCGAACAAACATTAATATTAGCACTTCCGGTCTCACCGACAGCTCGTCTGCTCGTAGTTGCGTGGTTCCGTTTTCTTCGCCATTCGCAGTGCCGAAAACGTGAATATTTCTGTGCTTTTGACCATCGCCGGTTGCCGTTGAGAGTGGCAGCCGTTCGAGTGGTGCCTCGTCAGCTGAGAACTGCATCGTCGGCACGTTCTCACGACCGACCGAGGCACGGGCGCAGCGTGTCTCCGATAACATTGCTGGCGTTCGGTAATGGCGGCGCTTCGGGATCGTCTGTCTGCCAGTGCCGTCTTACGAGGCGGTGTATCGGAGTATGGGCCAAAACCGATCTCAGCTGTCATTCGTTCCAAACGAGCGCGCAGGTTTGCTTCCATGGTTGGCAGAGCGATGAAAACACTACGGCGTTCGAGGTGCACACCCAGCATTACCAAACCGACGCGCAGTTTTCAAGCACGCGCGATACACGTTCGGCTCCGCTCGACGAGAACGACGCAAGCCGACCGGAAGTGGCGGCACAGACCACGTGGTTGCGCCCAGACGTCAGAGAGAAAAAAAATGAAGAAAAAAAAAACTCCGCCGGCGCTCTTGGGCGGAGCCTCGCTCCTCAGCGCTTTCCGCGCGCTCGCGGCGTTGAGTTGAGGGAGAAAGCTGCGGAACGTGATCTCTATAATTTGGTAAAACCACTTAGACTTGACGGATTCGAAAAATTTTTGCGGCATATGACTCGTGAAGAGTCATACGTCAATAATGAGACTATTCCAATATAACTAAGAAAGGTGTTGCAGGGCCCCTTTAAGGGCTCGTTTATCTTTGTTAGACACAATATTAATGAGAACTAACAGACAGTAACGCCAAGGAAAGTATAGGGGGTGTTATCTGTAGTATTTAGAATATAAATGTGAAGGAAGTAAAGTGGACGAAAAGATGACTTGCCGCCGGCAGGGACCGAACCTGCGACCTTCGAATAACGCGTCCGATGCTCCATCGGACGCGTTATTCGAAGGTCGCAGGTTCGTTTCCTGCCTGCGGCAAGTCATCTTTTCGTCCACTTTACTTTCTTGACATATATATATATATATATATATATATATATATATATATATATATATATATATATATATATATATATATATATATATATACGTGAGGACGAATTCCAGATGACGTCACTATATATTTTCCTAATTTATTCCAAACCTTCACTACGAACTTTTCTGCGTGAGGACGGACGTCAATGCCCTGCGTGTTAACCTATCGAATATGCGTCTTGAAAATATTTCAGAAAATGTATTTCCGTATATATATATATATAAAGAGCATGAAAATACATTATGGGTAGTAAAGAAAATTGTGCAGATAAAAGCGGACTAAAGCATTTCTGACGTGCACTTTCACTTCTAGGAATCATTCATTCATCATACAGCACTTAGGGGCGCTTCTTTCCTGGTGCTTCAAAAATTTTAACAAGAGCTCTCGTAGAAGTTTGAATGCTTACTGCGGAATATCTAGCTTCGTTTTCTTTCAGTAGCGTTTGATTGCACACTTGAACTGAATGAATATACATAGAATATCTGCAGGCGGTGAATATGCCGATCACGCCCGTATTAGTGCTGTGTATGAAGAATGTGGCAGGAAATATTCGGGAATATTGCCTCTAGAGTATTCTGATCAGAAGTTGAGCACGGGTTTTAGGGACTGCTTGAACGGCTGCCACTCAAGTTAGCACCATCTACCAGGACGTCGTAATTTCAGCTCAAACACACGATAAATAAACACCATATTTTTAGAACAGGCTAGTCACTTCTAAGCTGCCTCACTGTACACTCCGTAGAAATGATGCGTTATACTGCACATCCATCTATTAAGAGGCGACATTGAAGTCGGCATGTATATTCACCAGATATTAAGAGGGAAGCGTTAAATGTCTCATACTTGCCAGCTGTCTGTCGCCAGTAGGTGTGTTTTATTGTCTTCTTCCTTCTTGACTGTCTTCTTTTTGTCTCTTGTTTTAGTTTCGGCGGCGCACACCACTGTTGGTTTTTTGGGGAACGCCTTTCGACCATTTGCGGGGATACTGTGCCTGTGTCACGGAACACCGCAGCTGGATGGTGACAACAATGTGTATCATGCTTGAGTATACTAAGACCGATCTTCCCCAGGCATCACCTACTGTCTTCCGTTCAGGTTGCTAAAACAACGAAGTATTCCCTTATTCTCCGCAACCGCCGATATTGACGTGAAGGGTTGGTCATCAGTGTGCCACAGAATGAATGCGCATTACAAAGAAGATTGCGCGGAAATTATCACTTCCAGCTCTATTTTCGGAGACAATATTTTTTTATTCACCAACCACGCATTTGGGATTTCCACCTACGCAGCATTTCAAGCGAGGCTGGAAGAGTGGAGGACGAGTGCTGATGTGCGCAAGTTCTGGGCTCAATAGCCGCGCAGTCGCGCAGAAAACATACTAAAGAATGGGTAGCTGCACTGAAGTCCTATTTAACCTTTCCCGGTGCACCGATCTGTTTATGCGAAGAAAAAACGGAATGGACGTCATCAAAGACGTAGAAAACGACCCTTTCTAAATGCTCAAGGCAAAGAACCCTCGGACGGCCAGAGATTTCATTACCCTTTACTGCGTGCCAAGGGCTCAAAAAAACTATTGCATTCTATGTACCATGCTATGCCGAAAATCTTCAACGCACGTGTCCCCAGCCGACATACAACCATTACATTGCCCCAACCGTCCGTTTGGGCGCATGCACATTGATTTGTAAGAACCACTGCCTCTGATGTCGGTTGGTAATCGCCGGGCCATCGTCGCTGTTGACAACGCGGTATGCCGAAACTGCCGCCCTTCCAGCGGCTACAGCACGCGATGTTGCCTCCTTTCTGCTACACCAATTCATACTGCGGCAGGGTCCTTCCCGCAGACTGGGTTTGAAGCGGGAGACGCCGGTCTTGACTGGCCAACGCCAGACGACTGAAGAAGCTGGGTACGCACCCGGGTGGGAGCCCGCAGCGGCCTCGATGCAGGGACTCTGCCGGCCGCCACTTCCGCGCCCTGGTCGCCTTCTTCACTCGGTCACGTCACGGCCACGTCCCTCGCTTTGCCGTTCTACACCCGTGGCTTTTCTTCCAGAACACCGTGGCGGCTCTTCATTGGGCTAAAATTGTTCACGCTCACACGCGCTACGGCCGCGAGTCATCGTCGTCGTCTCCTTTGGTTTCTCCTTGCGTCGCGCCTTTTTCAAACGCGCACTTGCACATCACAAAAGCCCCCCTTTCGAGAAGTTTTTTCAGTGAAAAAAACTGCTGGTAAGTGCGCGTTTCGCCACGCACAACACACGTTCGGCACAGCGTCCACTACACAATCTTACACCAACACACTCACTGCACCTTCAGCGTTAACACAAAAATATGCTGGTTAAGTCCACCACACATTTCAAAACATGGTCCCAGCGTCATGCCCAAAATATAATCACACCACACTTCATACCAAATGCCGGTTCAAAACCTAAAATATATACAACCAATATCATTCCTTTGTCCTAGTCGAAATTGAAGAGCAGCTACCGGATAGTTTAATTGATCTTATGTGATCGCGTCCCACACAAGAAGAGATCTCCTTTTTTCTGTCTAGGACACAGCAGCTGTGGAAAAGTTTGGAAAATCTTCGAGGACACGCCTGTCTGGGCCTCTCCACGAAAACGCTCAGAAACTTGTCCCATTCAAACACCTGGTCTTTGCTAGAATGAAATGTGCTGTCAACCTGGTCGAGATCGCCATAGGATCGAAGGCGTTGTGAGCAAGTGAACCCAGTCAGAATTGCTCGAATGACTCGTTCCCGTACTCGAACACCTCTCTTTGGCCGATACGCCTTCAATGCCTTCAGCATCTTGCTTGGAACAGTTGCTGCATCGCATGATGAGGTAGAAACCTTATGTCCTTTGCCTTTACTTAAGAAACCCTGCACAACATCTGTGCTGCCACTGTGGAGCTCACTGTTAATGTACAGGTGGCATGCTCCTTCATATAACTCCTTTCTACTTTCCATTCTCAGTGCTTTAGTAGTCGTTTCCTGCTCTTCACACGGAACGCTAAGCTCTATACTTTGACCTGAAGTAAGCGTCGCGCTATCTTGAGGCGAGCTACATGTATGCTCTTCGACCATGCCTGTGCCCACGGTCACTGCTGCCAGTGGTACACAGGAAGACTCTGCGGCTGTCGCCTTAGAGTTCTTTACATGGCATGCGCGCGGTGCTATGCCACTTGTTTCATTCACTGTACCTGATGACTTGGCGTCCTTTCTAAAGATCGCTCGAAAGTCTCCGAAAGCGTACTCCGTAGAAACATGTATTGCCCTTTCATCAGGGTTGTCCAGAGGACCATGTGCCTCTTCAATAAATGTGCATTCTGCTGCACTATTTTGCATAACCGCACTGCTTTCTAAGGAACTCGACTGTTCCTTCTTTGAGACGTTCTGCAAAGCCATACATATCACTGTCCCTAGACCTTGCTTCGTCTCACCCTCACTCTCCTCCTCGCTTCTGTCCTCTATTTGTAGAGAGCCTGTATCTAAAGTGTGGCTGCTAGCGTTTTCAATACTGCCACTAAAGAGCGAGACTGATTCACTCGTGAAGGCCCTGCCTTCGGAGCACACATCGAGTACCTGGCCTTTAGATATCAGATACGAAAATTGTTCCCGCCACTCTCCACCTTCTCGCTGCCTCGTTTCGACCTCCGCCAGTTTAAGCCTCAATTGCTGCGTTCTTTGCCTTAGCTGTTCAAGCTCTCTTTCCTTCTTTCTCATTTCACGTTCGAACTCCATCTGTTCGATCCTGTCTTCTGTTCGAGCCATCTCTTCGCGAATCCGCCTCTCGCGTTCCTCGCACCATGCCACCAGTTCCTCGCCTTCTAGACCCATGCGCCTTCCCAACTCTTCTAAATCTGCCCTGCTCATCTTTTCTCTCTATTTCTGAACACCAATAGGGTGTCACAAACGGTCTCGTCCTGTCGCGGACGCCATTTGTCACGAGGCTATTTAATCAATATTGCTCTCGTGTAGGTTCGTGTAAACATTCAACCGATGACATAATCGTCATCAAGAAATGAGGCGAGACGATTTGTGCACATCTGAAACCAAACACTCAATATATTTACACAGCAGAAATAAAGATAGCGAGGGAGAGAGAAAGGTATGGAAAATGCAAGCGCGAAAGGAGTTAACAAGAATAGGAAAACGTTAAAAGACGCGAACAGTTCACAGAAGATACATAAAAGGGAAAAAGGCAGTGTCACCGTTGTAGCGGGGACTGTGAAGGCAAGGCACAGACGCACTCACGCAGACGCCAACGTCTAGAGGTGCAGTAGACGCTCACTCGGGTGGACAGAAGCGTGGGGCGAGTCGAGGTCAACGGCCGGACGCCCCTTCGGCGTTCGCTAGCCGCAGACTGGGTTTGAAGCGGGAGACGCCGGTCTTGACTGGCCAACGCCAGGCGATGAGAAGCGTGTGTCTGGCCAATGCCAGACGACTGAAGAAGCTGGGTACGCGCCCAGGTGGGAGCCCGCAGCGGCCTCGACGCTGGAACTCTGCCGGCCGCCACTCCCGCGCCCTGGTCGCCTTCTTCACTCGGTCACGTCCAGGCCACGTCCCTCGCTTTGCCGTTCTACACCCATGGCTTTTCTTCCAGAACACCGTGGCGGCTCTTCATTGGGCTAAAATTGTTCACGCTCACACGCGCTACGGCCGCGAGTCATCGTCGTCTTCTTTGGTTTCTCCTTGCGTCGCGCCTTTTTCAAACGCGCACTTGCACATCACAAAGCCAAAGAGGACGACCCACTAGAAGGCGCTGGAGAGAGCAACCCATTACTATGTTCCAAGGCTTCCCTACAATTACCCCAGGTACGAAAAGGGAGCCGCCCGGCGACCTTACAGCTGGTCACTATGCGCGGGTCATAGTAGGCCTTGAGGCGTTCCACGTTGACAATGTCGCGTCCTCGACGGTGCATATCTGAAGATGGTTCGATGGGTTCGATCAGGTAGTTTACCGAGGATGTGCGCTGGACGACACGGTAGGGTCCTTCGTATTTCTCGCAGCGGTTTTGACGACAGCCTACTTGCAGTGGTAGGGACGGAGAGCCATACGTGGGCGCAGAAGCGGTGGTGCCATCACGAATGCTCTTCTGCCGCTCTTGTTCATGCGTCGTAATGGTCTTGGCAAGCTCGCGACATTCTTCAGCAAGCCTGGCTGTGTCAGAAAGAGGCGCATACTCTGATGGATCCGGCTTGTATGGAAGTATCGTGTCGATGGTGTACGAAGGGTGCCGTCCTTACAGTAAGAAGGGTGAAAAGTGCTCTGAGGGGCGGTGTTGCAGGCGTACGTGACGAAGGGCAGAATGACATCCCAATATGTGTGATCGGCGGCGACGTACATTGAGAGCATGTTGCCGAGCGTGTGGTTAAAGCGTTCGGTTAGGCCATTCGTCTGCTTGTGGTAAGCAGTAGGTTTGCGGTGAACAGCATGGCATTCTTTGAGAATGGCTTCGACGACTTCAATAAGACACGGCCTCGATCGCTGAGAAGCTCCTGGGGAGGACCGTGACGCAGCATGAATCGGTGTAGCAGGAAGGAGGCAACATCACGCGCTATACCCGCTGGGAGGGCGGCGGTTGCGGCGTATCGCGTGAGATGGTCAACAGCGACGATGGCCCAGCGGTTGCCAGCCGACGTCAGAGGAAGTGGCCCATACAAATCGATGCCCACGCGCCCAAACGGACGGTTAGGGCAAGGTAATGGTTGCAGACAGGCTGGCGACACGTGCGTTGGAAGTTTTCGGTGTTGGCAATCGAGGCAGGAGCGAACGAATGTCTGCACGCAGCGATACATCTCTCACCAGAAGTATCGTTGTCGAATGCGGTGGTAAGTTTTCCATACCCCAGAGTGCGCGCATTACGGATCCGAGTGGAAGGACTCGCATATTTCAGAACGCAGACTGCGGGGTATCACTAGTGCCACTGGCGGCCGTCAGCGTTGTAATTGCGTTGGTGCAGTAGGTCCTCATGAATGGCAAAATGGTGGGCTTGACGACGCAACGCACGAGTGGATGGTGTTGCCGACGGATCAGTGAGCTCTAGTAAGCGTACGGCTTGCGTAGGCCACGACATAATTGGGGAACCCTGGTTTGCGCTGCGCGAGGGCAGCGCCGAGGCCTACACCACAGGCGTCCGTGTGCACCTCCGCTGGGGCCGTAGGGTCATAGTGGCATAGTATGGGAGGAGACGTCAACAAACGACGGAGCTTTGCGAAAGCGATGCGGATCATTGCGAACCTTTGCGAACTCGGACGACCACGAATTTAGGTGTCCGTTATTTCCAAGGAGCTTCGTCAGCGGCGATATGATGGTGGCAAAGTTTCGTATGTAGCGTCGAAAGTATGAACACAGTTCTACGAAACTACGCAGTTCTTTGACGGACGTAGGTTTGGGAAATTCGACCACGGCTCTAAGCTTGGCCGGATCGGGAAGGATTCCGTCCTTGGACACGACGTAGCCGAGGACTGTCAGCACAAATCGGCACTTCTTCAGATTCAGTTGGAGGCCAGCGTTGCTCAAACGTGTCAAAACATGCCGCAGACGTTGGAGAGGCGTGTAGAAGTCCGGAGCGAAGACGACGGCATTGTCTAGGTAACACAGACACGTGTGCCATTTCAAGGTGCGCAGAACGGTCTCCATCATGCCCTCGAAGCTCGCGGGCGCATTACACAGACCAAACGGCATGACGTTGAACTCGTACAAGCCGTCGGGCGTGACAACGGCTGTCTTCGGTCGAGCGTCATCAGCCATGGGTACTTGCCAGTACCTCGTGCGCAAATCGAAAGATGAAAAAAATTCTGCTCCTTGGAGGCTGTCAATTGCGTCGTCGATTGCGGCAGTGGATAAACATCCTTGTGGGTGATCTTGTTGAGCCGTCGGTAGTCCACACAGAACCGCACAGAACCGTCCTCCTTCGCAACGAGAACAACAGGAGACGCCCATGCGCTGTCCGAGGGCCGAATGGCGCCGCGTTGAAGCATATCGTCCACTTGCTCATTAATTACCCGGCGTTCTGCGGGAGACACGCGATATGGACGTTGTCGCAGTGGTGATTGGGCGCCAGTGTCGATGCGGTGCGTAACTGCGGACGTTCGGCCGAGGGATGTTCGACCGAGGGACCAAATACGTCAGTGGGTGACGAATTAGACGTGAAAACAGCACTGATGGTACGGGAACTGGTACAGTGCAAGTCATCGGGTGCGTCGAGCACTTGTGCGTCTTCAACAGGTTCCACTCTGCAGAAACTTTCCCTCGAACCCATGTAACAATGTACGGGGATGGGTTGGTAACAAAAACCTGCATTTCCCCGAAGGGGAGTATGAGGAAGTGCGAAGCACGGGGTGATGTATGAGGGGGCGCGCGCGACTAAACTGCAGAGCCGAGTGAAGGAGACGGCAGCGAGAGAGCACGCGCCAGCCGACCCACGGAGGTCTGGCCGTTTTTAAGTGCAAAGCACTTTTACTGATGATGATGATCTGTCTTCCGAACTCGTTCCAAAGAACCCGCAACGCGTTCAACTTGTTGGCGGCGTTGCGCACGCCCGAGATGGGGCTCAGGTTGTTGTCGAACCACAGTCGATCGCACACCGCGCAGCTATATCCGAAGCTGCGGTCCAGGAAGTCTCGCTTGAAGCGCGCGTCCGGCCGATCGAATTCGAGGGCCCGCGCTCGCTCACGCATCGCGCGTCCCCGCGCCAGATGGGCTTCGGGGTGCTCGGCTCGCTTCGCACGCTTTCTTTCGGCGTCTCGCCGCCGGCCTTCATCACCACAGGCAATGCGCGGGGCGCGCGCAGCCACGGAGCGGAGGGCGGAGCGCGCGCAGTCACGTGGGGCGTGACGTCGCTGCACCGTTGCTACGGACGCTCGTCTCCGCTCCTCGCGCCGTTGCTAGGGGAGAGGAGGAGGAGCGCGGATGACGGCGGATTCAGGGTCGCTTATAAAGTGCATTCGCACTTAAAAGAAATCGCCAGGCCTGCACGGAAAGCGCGGCACAGTCACAGCGAAAGCTAGAAGAGTGGTATTTCTAGAGCCCGTTATAAACTCTCTTGTGGCTACTAATACAAGTAAACTAGGAAGGTACCCACTACACCACAAATCATAATTTTTGTGAATTTGGGAACACCCACCACGACATGATTCGTCATTCTTCGGAGAAACGAGCTACCACATGTAAGGCATTACGCGCAGTTTGTTGATGCGACGGTTGATGACGATGACGAATAATGGCTGAGTCATTTGTAATGGGTTAGAAGCTCTAAACGACCCACAATTCACATCGTGTGACGCCCGGTCATTATTTTACTCTCCCACCACGCTATATAGCAGAGGTCAACGTGAGAAAGAGAGAGACAGGGAAAGAACTTTATTGACACCCCAAGGAAATGCATCATGGGAGCCTTATGGGCTTCCTTGGCAACCTATAGAAGTGCACTTGCGAGGAACCCACTACGCTATAAATGATCATAATTTTTTGAAGTAAGGAAGCAGCCACGATTCCATTTTTCGTCATTCTGCATTGAATCGTGGTACCCGCTAAACACCTTTAAGGCATTCTGTGCACTTTGTTGATGCTGCGGCTGATGACGATAATATGGGAGAGCCCATTGTAATGGATTGGAAGCATTCAACAACCCACTCGTTGCGCAATTCGCATTGTGTGACGCCTGGTTACAAAATTCGCGTTGTGTGACGCTTGGTTGCTATTTTACTCTTCTACCACGCTACATTGCATGTGTTAATGTGGTTCCTTCGCGACATGAAGCCTGCATACGGTCTTTTTGCAGCGCAGTTTCAAGCACCGGCATAGCTCCGAGGTAGAACACTAGGCTCCACGCAGAGGGCCCAGGTTCGAACCTCGTTCCATCCCGGAAATTTTTTCTTATTTCGAGCGATGGTGGTTACGGACACCGGCGGTGGCGGCGGCGGACAACTACGGCGCCCAAAAACAGCCCTTGTTGTAATCTCATAACAGCTTTCGCTGTAATAGCGGTGCCTCGCACGGTCGCAAAAGGTACCAGCAACCCTTTCCTAGTGCATACGCGGTCAGATGGCGAAAGGAGTGCAATGGTGTCGGAGAGACCAGCGCAGTAGACCGACAGAGCCGTTGACGAGTTTGGAGGCACTTCCCGTCACAATATACTCAAAATCGGCTTTGTATAATTGGAATGTTCGCGACTAGTGAAAAGAGTTCGAAATATGTTTAGGAATAAATAACTGTTCTGCTATAAAGATAACGAACGAGTAACTCGTACGATTAGCCTAAACCAGTGGCTGTACCAGCAATGGAATGTGTAAGCTTCACGACTTCGCGATGACACGGAAGAATGCACACGTAGGCATGTCAAGTGCACATTTATTTTGCCCAATTCACTAACAACACACCTAATAAAAGGAAGCAACAGACACAAACATCAACTATCAGCAGTCCATATCGCTAAACCGTGAACTTAACTAAGGCATGACCAAAACAAGCATTGAAATAGTTGCGTGGAAAGTTGGGCGAGTTGGTACGAGTTTATTCTGGTCGAGAGTGCGCAATTGGACGGGACGTTTGTCTTGCCTTTCTTCCTGTCCCGTCCAATCGCGCAGTTTGGAGCAGATTAAAATAGTTAACGCCACGAAGGCGAGAAACTGTATGTATTTTTCAGATAGCCACACGGAAACGTGTGTTTACGCACCTTTCGTCTGAGTTACTTTTTGATCCATGGAAAATACTATCATTTTCATCCATAAAACATTTCCATACAAAATGGAAGTATTTTCAAATATGAGGATGCAGCCATGATCTCCTCAATAAATATCCAGATGACTCAACATTACATTAGAGATGTCTTATTTGCGATGTGTCTGGTACTAATCGGCAGAAACCTTACATTTATATTCATGAGCAGACAGGTTATAATATTTCTGCCCATGACCATCTGGTATGAATGCTTACGTACCAGGTCAGCTATATTGAGTTTATTGAAAAGAATTGTGCTAGGGCTATAGGAACTCTTCGGGGCTTTCGTCGATAACTTTCAGGAGCTTTTATACTCGTAAACGGAAAGGCGTAAGTTATGTATGCCCTGAATATGTGCCACATTTAGAATTATCCTTACAAGGAAGTGGTAATGTTAAATTAGGGGGACTGTTAATTAGGGGGAAGTTCGGTTAAGTAGCAATCGCTGGTCATTACGGATGGCGTCGCACATACGAGATTTCTAGCCTCGATTCACTGCAGTGATGATGCAAGAAGCAGAAGGTAGCCACATTTCGAATTATCCTTACAAGGAAGTGGTAATGTTAAATTAGGGGGACTGTTAATTAGGGGGAAGTTCGGTTAAGTAGCAATCGCTGGTCATTACGGATGGCGTCGCACATACGAGATTTCTAGCCTCGATTCACTGCAGTGATGATGCAAGAAGCAGAAGGTAAGACTTCTGTATTCATTGCACAGTGACACTCATTCATAACAATACGCTTGTTGTGTACACTGCTTCACGCGTAAACTCTTCTCAAGATCAGTGGCAAGTGATACGATTTACAGTAAAACCTCGGTGATACAATCACGGCTCGTACGAATTTCGGGTTGATACGAATTTTTCTTTGGTCCCGGCCAAGACCCATTAGCCTGCACTGTATTCGAGTACGGTTGTTGCGAACCAATTTGCACCCCGCGACGTTTGATACGAACGTACGCTAGGGCACAGGTAGGAACAGGTGCTGCCCGCACGGTTACGGAAGACCCGGCAGTCACGTGCGGGCGCGGGTATACGCGCTGCGCGACCATCCACGATGCGTCGTTGCCTTCGAGATAGTGCGCGCAAATCTTGGAGGCCTTTAGGCGCCTTCGCGTTTAGATTACAGATGAAGTTGACGTCGTGTTTTTATTGCGATAGCAATTATATGGACAGTCTCGGCTGGATTTTGCCGTCGCCGTCATGCACCGTATATGTATAAGTACATATATATATATATATATATATATATATATATATATATATATATATATATATATATATATATATATATATATATATATATATATATAAGCCCCAAAGAAAAATAATTCAGAAAAATGCTTCCGAAGCGCGGAATCGAACCAGGGACCGCTTGCTCCGCAGCGAGTGGCGCTAACCACTACGAAACGAAACGCAGATCCTCCACGTAGCTAACGGCGAGCGTTATATACACACCCTTTACCGCTGGACGGACTCAGAGACGGCAGGCGCTTATAAGCGTTTCTTCATTACCAGCGAGATGGCGCTAGGAGCGCGACGGACGCATTTAAACGTCGTTCGCTCGCTTCTTCTTACATTTGCGCAGGGGAGAACCTTGTCCTTCCGCTTTCTGCTCGCGCGGTTTTCTCGTGGTGAGGGGAAGAGGGATGTTTCAATCTTTCACCGTGATGTCCGCGCTCGTGTTACGGAGCGTACCGAAGTCACTCGAGCTCAAGGGACGCCGCTAAACGAACAAACAGAATATGAGCGCGAACTATCAATTGTCAGAGCTCGACACTTGAAGCACGCTAGTTTCCTTCGCTGCTTCGGCCGCCTTTGCAACAGGAGCGCTGTTCAAACTGAGAGTATCCATTGGCGAGTCTCACTTCGTATAGCATTAGTTTCTTGCTATCGCATTCATCGCTTCGCCGTCGCGGCGAAACTGTTACTTTTTTTCCCGACGCGTTGACGCGTGCTCCTGTGCTTGAGGCAGCAGCGATTTTGTACTGTGTTAACACGTGCCTGCCACGTAGATGCAAGCCATGTCCCCGCAATCAGACGTGCTATGAAACAAGACTGAAACTTGGGCGGCGGCTCCGTCATGAAGTCCTCTTAAAGGTGGACGAACGCCCCAAGAGACGAAGCGGACGGTCTTGGCGAAGAAGCTTGGCCTCTATCTATCGTGTGCAAAGCGCTTCTTAAGTCACTTTCGCCGCAATACTCTGCTGTCATGCACAAAAGAGTAGTAGGATTAGCAAAGGACTACTAGCGGTCACGGGGCACAACACATCTGGTTCATTAATTACACACGCGCGCATGCACCGTACATTTACGAGTATAAGTATGATCGTTGACGTCTAAAAACTTTACTGGCAATCATTCAGGGCTGTTCATGACGTCGCTGCGGCCCTGAGAAACACTTAATGAAAACGTATGCCAACTTGCTTTTGTCGCATACTAATTTTGTGTTTTTTGGTGATACGAATTTCGGATGATACGAATATTTTGGTAACCCCGCGAGATTCGTATCACCGAGGTTTTACTGTACTTGCTGAGACGAGCCATATTATTATCATCGCCACCGTCGTCGTTTCCAGCCAATCTTGACCCCAGGAATGTACAACGCCTCTCAGAATGATCGCCAACCTATGCGAGCTAGTTGCGCTTAACGCCTGCTATTTTCCTAGTTTCGTCGCTCCACCTAACCATCTCCCGAACTCTGCAACCCTTCTCACCTCTTCGTATTCATTCCGTCGCTCTCATTTACCATCTCTTACACCTGCTATATCTGATGACGTGCAAGGCCAAGGTACGTTTTTTTTCTTCTATGGCCAATCACGATATCGCTGACTTCCTTGTATTTTGGATCTCCTCTACATTATACCTATTTGAAACACTTAGTATCGGCACATCAGTTGATAAGCACATCATCGACTAATGCATGGGTCTTAAACACACTGCCCGCGGATGTTTCGCTGGTGGCCGGCGGCTTCACACAGCATAAAATATTGGTGTCCTTGCGAAAGTACACGCATTATTTACAAATAATAACGCCTTCTTCGACTAAGGTAAAGAGACGGGGCTGGTCTAAATCATTTTTTTCGTGAGGCACCCCATCCGGTGATTATGTATTGAGACATGGCCGTGGAACAGTATATTTATATAGCAGAATCGGCGTCCATGTTTGAGTCAATGTGGAGACCAGTATCGATATGGTTCTCGAATGCTGACACTATGTCAGCTTCAGAAATGATCAATTTCTGAGATATGGGATATGCGTTATTTCAAATGGCAGGGTTAGGTGACATTTTGTTAACACCCCAACCCCCCGCCCCCCGAAACAAACTTCGCCCCTGTCCCGGCTCGTCCGGGACTAAATTTCGTGACGGCGGCTTCCTAGCTGATGAGATGAGCTTGAGACCGCTGGGCTAATGAGGTTGTCAAGATATACATACGAGCATGCTGAATTGGCACGAAAGCAAAGCGTATAAATATTTAAAAGAACACGCGAGTCGAGTCGGCATACATCTTTGGATTTCATTCTGTGAAAGCACCTCATTGACTTATGGAGTCTCGGAAACGAAAGGTGAAAGGTCATACTTCTTGTGGTTTTGTTATCACTCACTTAGAAGAGCAGTGCAGCAGCCACATGTGCATAAGTGACCAAAATGTACTGCACTATTTCACTTCAGCTCACTTCACTTTATTAGCTTAAAGGTGTAGCCTCATTTCATTAACGACGCCCCCGAACAAAATTTGAGTACCCACAAAAGACATCTGGTAGATACCGCTGCCTGCACTGGGTGTCGCAGGGTACCTACGCTGTGCGCATATCAAAGGATAGCAGCAGTGAGCAAAGTTAGTTAGTTAGTAGGTTAGTTAGTTAGTTAGTTAGTTAGCTAGTTAGTTATGCTTGTTTTATTGGCGCAAAAACAACTATGGCTATGTTGCGCCATGCACATGGTGACAGAAAGAAAGAAAGAACAATAAACTCGACTCTAGGCAACATACATGAAGCGGTATGAGCCTTTGGACAGAAGATGAAGAAGCACGAGAGCCGGGGCAGGAAAGAAAAGGAGGATGAAGTTGAAAATAAAGCGGATTAAGATGGACGCCAGTTCCATACTGAAGCTTTAATTCTGTTCCGTTATTTTAAGTAGGAACACTACATTATTTTGGCGCAGCCGGCCATCGAAGCCATCATGTGGGTGACGTTCTTCATTGACGAGACCTCCGAGGAGAAGATCATCTTTTCGAAGTACCAAGTTCAAGACGAAGCAGCGGTAGACCTACCTCGTGAGCTCAGCTCGGAAGAACTCGTGAACCTGGTTGTGGAAAAGGCAGCCGTGGACACTACTGAACTACGACGGAAAGGTGCTGTGAAAGTGAACTTGCGTGTGGCGACCTTCAACGACCTAGTTCTTGAACCAGCGCGTCGAAAAGACTCAGGATCACGACCTTCGACAGAAGAGGTGAGCCTCGTTTTGAAAGCTCTTCAGCTGCAACAGGAACAGATGGTTCAACAAAAAGAAATAATGACATCTCTTATAAGCTCTCTGAATGCTGAGAAACCGATGCCTAAATTCGTAGAACCTGATGCCTTCGACGGTGTGTCTTCAAGTCCAGAAAGTTGGCTTGATTTCTACGAATATGCCACTGGAAAAAACAAGTGGCTCTCTGATGAGGCTAAAATCACCAACATGCGCGTTTACTTGAGAGGTGTTGCGCGAAAGTGGTATGAAACATGGATTCTGGAAGATAGTGACGACTCTTGGAGCCAGTGGAGGAAAAAGTTTTTGACTACATTCCGAAGCAATCCAGTAGAAAAATGGAACACAGCGCTTAATTTCAAGTCTGAGCAAAGCTGCCTTGTCGAGTACTTCTTTGAAAAACGCCGTCTTTTAAAGCTGGCTGAGCCTTTGCTTCCGTCTACGGCCGTAGTTGCCTTAATAATGCATGGATTGCACACTAACGTGTTGAAGCAAGTGCAAATACTGTCGCCAAAAACTCTAGATGACCTCCTCGCGTGTCTTCAGAACATACCATCAGCTTCGGAAACAAGCATAACCGCCGAGTCAAGCAGCTGTTTCAGTCGGAGTAAAGCGGACTGGTCAAGCCGCGCTCAGCGAGAACCGAGCCACCTCGCAAGTAGCACAGATAACTTGCCCTGGCGCGTTCCAAGAGGTCGAGTGAATAATATGGACACTGAAGCTCAGGAGTATTCGACAGAAAAAAACTAATAAACGAGGGTGATCAGTCCCACCCGATGACTCCAAATGAGACTGTTTATTTAAGTTGCTCTAGCCTACTTCACATTCCCGTCAAAGTAGGAAACAAACATATGATGGCTCTGGTAGACAGCGGTGCTTCTGTGTCCATTATAAATGCCAAGCTGGTGGATACAAGTCGCTTGCATAGTGGAAGAATCCTAGGAGTACAAGGCTATGATGGAAAAGTAACGTTGCATGATCAGTGGGCCTTTGTAAACATCGAGTTCCAAGGTCAGAAAATAGAGAGCGAAGTGCTGGTGATAGAGGGGGTGACGTACGACTTTTTTGCTATCAAGACCAGATATAAAGAAGCTAAAGATCAATGTGTACTGGGACGATGTGGTTCTAGTCGAAGGAGTAGCAAGGAACGAGATATATCAGGGTAGACAAGATAATCTACGAGTTGTCAAGTGCGCGGAGGATATCGCAACGACCTACCCTGAACTTGTATGCATAGGAAGCCATCCTCAGGCGATGAAGTCGCACAAGGTTCCTTTCGAACTCGCTGACAAGACCGTCATCCGAAAAGCACCTTACAATATGTCAAGGGAGCGAAAGATGTGGCTCAAGAAAGAGTTGCAGGAGATGCTAGATGCTGATATCATACGACCTTCGGTATCACCCTTCGCTTCTGCCATAACGATCGCACCGAAAGAAGACGGAACCTTCAGATTATGCACCGACTACAGGGTTCTCAATCGTCAGACAGACCTCATACCATTTCCTATGAAGAAGATCGACACAATTATAGATGAGACCGGGGGTTGCCGACATTTTTTCCCGCATCGATTTATGCAAAGGTTTTCTGGCAGATCCCACTAACCGAAGAAACAAAAATGTACACCGCTTTTATCACGCCATTCGATCTCTACGAATATAACCGGCTTCCTTTCGGTTGGAAAAACTCGCCAGATGAAGAAGCACGAGAGCCGGGGCAGGAAAGAAAAGGAGGATGAAGTTGAAAATAAAGCGGATTAAGATGGACGCCAGTTCCATACTGAAGCTTTAATGCTGTTCCGTTATTTTAAGTAGGAACACTACAATACACTATGGCCAGAACTGTGAAAATATGGTCATCGATGATATATGGAGAAAAATGAATAGTGCAGTGAGGCTGTAGAAAGGCCTAAGATAGGACGCTGTATCGAGGCGTAAAATGTACTGTATATATACGTTAAACGTATGAGCATGATATGTAGGCTGGCCAGTAAGTATGTGTTCCGCACCAGGTGAACTTATTAAAACCGTAGCGAAATTTAAATAGCAATGCAGTCTTTCCCATGTCATTCTTCCCACGGACCAGGAGGGAAGTGCTTTATTTTTATTATAGCTGCCGCAGCAACAGCCTCTCTGAAGAGGCCGTGCTAACGGTTGCCTAAGTTTAGAAATCTCCCTGCACTATATGTGGATTACTGTGTGGTGCTCAAAGCTTACTTAACAAGTCTGGTTCATCAAAGAGGCCGATGCCATTAGCTAGTGGTATTAAAGGTTCTTCACCTAAAAGTAACGTTGTGTGTAATGGTATGTGTAGCTTTTAAAGTCGATGGCAGGGTTTTCGTCTTTGCGTTTCTATATTTGGACGTGTTATTAAGATGTGTGATGCTGTTAATTGTTCATGACATTTATCGCATGTCGATGGGTCTTCCTCTGCCCAGAAATACTTTTCTGTTGTGTGAGCGTGACCTACATGAAGTCGACATACGAACACTTCTATGAACCGTTCTTGATGGTAGGACGTTTTTCATTCACCGAGTATAGGCTAGATGAGTTGAAGTTTGTTGTTTACATTCGATTCCCAGTAGCTTTGCCATTTGAATGTTATGATCCGCGAAGTACTTCAATGCCAACCTTTAGAGGCACATTTACTTTTGAAACATTGAGACGTTGTGCTGCTGCTGCATGCTGACCCGCCCTTTCATTTCCTGGGATCCAGGCGTGGCCAGGGACCCAGCCGAAGCGAACGGGCTGACCTTTGCTTAGGTGTGCAAGAGTGTAAAAAATAATACCAATAATGCGCTCATGCTTACACCGTGAAATGAAAGCCTTCAAATCACTTAGCGAGTCTGTGTATATGAATGCTTTTTTTGTATCTGCATTGACAACCTATTGAAGTGCCATCCACAAAGCATCACATTCAGCCGTAGAGACCGAGACAACCTGCGGCAGTCTATTGTGCGCTCCCACGTGCCTTGGAAAACGCTAATTCCAACATACGCAGTTGTTTTGGAACCATCCGTATAGCGAAATTCTTGTAGAATATGTTCACGTGGTGTATTTGTTTAATAAATGTACTAACTAATCAAGAAATTTCGTAAAATCATTTCACGGAGCTTGTCTAGATGACCTTGCCATGACAGCAAGTGGTTTAGCAGGGACATTGTACTGACGACCTTTTCCTTCAGATCTGGGCATCAGTGCCTTGATATCATTTGGCTTGTTTATAGAGTGCAAGCGTTTGTCACAGTGCGTGATAATGTTATGACACATGCGGTTGGCAAACAATAAATTGTGAGAACGTATGCAACATAACTGGCGTTCTTCTCCGTTCTAGGGATGG
>NC_051186.1:19262047-19293995 GCF_013339695.2 Rhipicephalus sanguineus
ACTTTTATCGTCGGATATCTAGTAAGCTTCACCTTTAGATTTCGTGAACATAGTGCGTGAGCGAGCGCAGTTACAGCGTACACGGACGTTCACATTCAGTTGTTTCCCCTGTGCATTTCACGTATACATTTCTGCTGAATCGAATTTGCACAGAAGAACCTGTTGCGTAAACATTTGTGTTAACCACACCACGGTGCTTCATTTGTGTCGATATTACGAATAAATTTGATAAAGTATAATTGTGTAGCCGAGAAAGAACTGTATGGTATATGCTGCATTGGTTTACCGCGTTGCGGCGAGAACTCTGAAAACGAGGGGAACATTTACGGAGCCGCTATCAGACTGTTCCAGCAGCGGCGGACCTTTTTGGTGTGTGTGGCTAGAAGTGCTACGAGTTTTTCGCCAAGTTCCGAGATTTTTTGGCCACGTAAAGGGGGATCAAGTGCGGGGAATTAACGATGCTACTTTGAAGTGCTTGTACCGAGGTTAGGAAGAAGCGGAGTCAATTCAAGGTCACATTTTCATGGAACAAAAATAAGTGAAACCAACACTTCAAATCTATTTGACTTCTTGTGGTTGGGCCTGGTTTAAACCTATAAATAACAAAGAACAGTTGCATTTTTCTCCAGCTCAATGACAAATTCCTAGTCATCGCTGCCTATTCGAAGCAAACCGATGGAGCATTAGTTTGGTTTCCTGTGTGTTCTTGCATTAAGTGGCCTTTAATACATTATGTGAATTTCTCTAGCTGCAGCATTCGGAGTTGTCGAAGTGTGAGGGGCACGCGTTCCGCTACCAATGCATCGCAGGCACCCTCTAACATCTCCTGGCTGCCATTGGGCCAGGCGTTCCCCAGTCTTCACTGCTACTGTAGCCACCTCGTCGGCCATTAACATTAAGACTTTATGTCCGCTTTAACTTGTCTTCATTTTTCTGTTCTTGTTTCGCGTATCTTTACTTGCGTGTCATCTTTGGTGTGACAAGTGCAGTGCATAAGTTGTGTTTAAATCGATACTCCACGTTGTTGTGGTTAGTGTGAGCAACATCTTCACAAGGTGCTTTGACATGTGATCGGCAGCCTTCTGAAATGATGCAGACAACACATATCATGTGGCGTCATTTCATGCAGTAAGTCTGTAAGTATAGCCTTTCTCTCCAGTGAAACTGACAATGCAAGATTTCGTGGCAGTGCTTTGTCTTCGTATGTTTTTTTTTACATGTGCTAGTCACCCACCTGAAATGATATGCAGATCATGCTTGACTGTACACCAAAAACTGTAGTATCATGATGTCACTTGAAGTAGGATGTATATACACAAGTGTTTTTACAAGTTGCACTAAAGGATGATATGCGTGTTTTGCCCCTCACAGGAGGTGCTTTTACACTGAGCAAAATAATCACAGAGTCTACTATCTGTGTCCTTTTTGAAACTTAGTTGACTTTTGCGTGGGTCACAGCTATAAATCCGTTTGCAAAGTTATGTCCTCTAAAACCAAGCATATACTCTTTTTTGCAAATTAGGCCAGTTACATTGCAACATGCATTTTACATTTATGTAATGTTGGCGCTATGTCTGTAAGAAAAAAAGCTTTCCTTTTGCTTTTCAGGAAAGGATCCTGTCACTTGAACGGGTGTATTTTGAACAATGTATACATTGGTTTGTCTTGCTGCTTCATGTGATACCATTGTTATGCAAGTGTCCTTTCTTATAAACATATACAAACCACCATCTTGCTAGGGGTACTATACTACTCTGTAATATATCTGAAATGAATAGCTGTGCACATAACTGCCCACGTACCTTTTGATTCGTATACTGTGCACATTTCATGTGTCCCTCTTTTTTTCAGGCGGTAGGATGGGACGCAGCAATAAACAGAGACAACATGTGCCGAACTTAAACCAAAATTTGAGGTGCGCAGACATTGTTTACAGCATTGGTCCCTGCCACACGCGACCAAAAAGGTGCTCCTTGAAACGCATATAACGCTTTTAGCAACGTAACATGTCCATAGTAGAAAGGCATGCTGATGTCATCTATATTTGCATTGTAGTAGTCGTTAATTACCCATGCAGTACGATGTCACACTGTGCTTCCTTCAGCATGATGTTTCTTGTAAGTTGTGCATGTAATAAATGTCAGTAATGCTTTAAAAACAAGACACTACAGTTTCACAATGTAGGTTCATTTACAGAAAGTATATGCCGTCTTTATATTGGTGTGAACACGAATAAATTCGTTTTACAAGGTTCTTTCTTGAAGAGACTGCTTACATATTCTTTAACATTATTTCTGCATTCCCAAATGAGCACACTTCTGAATGAGAAAAAGGTACTTGAAATGCCAGACGATCTGTTTCCGCATCAGTTGGCCCTTTCAAAAGGAACAGTGTGGTGGATGTGCAGCACAAGTTGTGCATGAAGCAAAAGGCGAGCCGTGTGTTGTTATACAGGAAGTGAGGAGACAACGACTGGTGTGGACACCCAGTCATAGAGCAGGTAACGGTCAGACTGTTCGTGATTACAGGACGATCAGCAGTAACAAAAACAATAACAAACCCTTGATTTCCAGTGAATTGGTTATAGCACTCAGCTGCCGAGTACAGTGCGTTATATTGACAGTTGCTAAATTAAAAGTTCCTGCCTACAGCCATATAAAAGTTACCCTGTCACGTGTAGTCAAGTTCTGCGACAGACCTGGTCATACAGGATATTATGAAACCCAGCAGCGATTAATTATTACCAGATAATTTAACTTCGAAACGTTTTCTTCTAATTGTTAGGTAACATCTTAGCTGGTAAGAAGTCGCGCTGCTGAACCTCATTGAGCACGTGGATCGGTTCTTGCTGACAGCGAACACATTTCCATGAGAATAACATGCAGGATCACTGCTTTCCTTACACTGACATTCACGTTAAAGAGCGACAGGCAGTCAAGATAAATTCAGTCCTCCACTGCAGTGTGGCGCACAATTGCCTAGTGCTGTTGTCATTGGGGCAGTTAGCAAAATAGCGGATAACCACTGCGGACAGCTTGTCCAGGAATACATGTGGAGCGTGATGACCTTCTTTGTCTAAGGAGTGTTTGGGGGTCATCACTGACAACACTGCCATGCTCGCTATTGTAATCATCGCTGAAATTATGAAGATTTCTCTCACCTTCTGCAATGCAAAGGCAAGTGCAACACTGCACATGCTGCAGCAATGTGAGATGCACATTCTGATTCCTAATGGAGGGTACAGCACTGCTGAGCGCAGCGAAAGAAGCTCTTCAATAGCCAATACAACGCTTCATTACAGATTGCATTGCAGCATGTGCGGTGTAGCACTTACCTTTTTAACACCGTTTCTGAGAGGACATCCTCAGAGAGGTGTCAGGAGCCATGGTCCTGGTTTTAGCTTCTGTCACCTGCACAAATACAAGTGGTGTGTTGTAAATACTACTTCAATGTAAGGGATACCACAAGGCTGAGCTACACAAAGAGATCAATGATATAATGATCTACATGATCTAATGCTACACTTCACAAGTCTGACACACCCGTACTACGCGAAACATGACTACTACAAATAGGCTGTCATGACAATGCGAGTCATTTGACAATATTATGGAGTGGATAACCGATAGCTGCAAGGTGATACACATGCAGCGAGCGACATCCTGTCAGTTGTCACATTCACCAAGTACCTGTAGCCAATCAAACATGGCATTAACCACAGCGCGAGCAAATATTCCGTTAGCTCAAACTGTCAATATCCCAACTTTTTGTTCTGCTCACCTAGAGGCCAAAAGGTGCGGCCGCGGCAATCCGTGCCCCTTCGAAGCGCTCAAGAAGCCGCGTTGTCGGCCAGACGTGGGCGTCGTCGTCTGGCCCCAGATGCAGTGGTTCACGGCGGGATTCCCATGTCTGCGTCGCAGATCTGACGAAAGCGTGAAGAACTGTGAGCGACATTTCGCTACGCGGACATGAGCTCGAAAGGATGGGAAGATTGATACTTACTAGCATGATGGTGTGGGCATAATGTCCCTTGCGGGGATAAAATGCCGTCATGTGATGGTCGCCCTTGGGTGCAATGATGACGGCAACTGTGCCGTCCACGCATCTGACGACGCCGGCAGCCGTAGGAAATATTCAAGGCCCCCTTTTCATCTGGCGTCCACGGGAAGTGAACACACTTCTTACGGATCCCGGCGTGCACGATTACCTCCGCCACCACATCGCACACAGTCTACTCACCACAGCTTGCATGATGACAATAGTATCCTCGCTTCCAAACGAGGATTGAAAGCTGGCACTCGCGAGAAACAGAAGGCCGCACAACACCCACAGGCACCACCGACAGCGCAGTCGGTCGCGTTGTCACGCGCCTTCCTCGGCCACTTCGTCGCACAACCGCCGCACCTTCCTTTCCTCGGACGGAAGTGACGCCGAACTGTCATCGACTGGCATGTCAAACGCGTCGTCGGGCACCCACGGTGCCGCCAAGCCACCTAGATACCACCGCCAACCACACGAAAAAGCCTCTGACAAATACGCTGGCACCGCCATGTTTGCTATTCCGTCGACGACGGGGCCACTCGCTGGCTGTTCCCCGCTTAAACGGAACCGATTCCGTATATTTTAGCATAATGACACGTCACTTGAGTGACAGGTGAAACGACCAATCACAGGGCGTTAATGGTTGCCAAAACGGAATACCGAACACGGAACAGCAGTTTATTATACAGCCCCATGACCTCCGACATCGTGCACAATCTCGGAGTAAGCGCTAGTAAGCGTCGATCGTGACGCATTACTTCTTTTCACCCGTCACAGGCGGCGGCCGCAACGTCGTGAGTTCGATTCCCAGCGGCGGATCTTTTTCTTGTTTTTTTTTTCTTTCTCACCCGTCGGCGTCCATTTTATGAACGTCTTATAGTTTAGCAGAAGTACATGGTGGACCCCGGAATAATACACTTTCGTGCTAAAATAGAACAATCAAAATTATTTCACATCAACATTGGAACGTTATATTTGCTTGTAGCTGATGCAGTCATGACTTCTTATCTTTTGTCACGCACGTTGGCATGGTTTCTACTTGTTCTCAGGCGATCCGGAAAGCTAATATGCAACAGTTTCATGATAGCAATAAAACAGTGATTGGGTCAGAGAAGTCTCTGATCGGTACACACTTTAGGCATTGTTGGTTATCACTGCAATTTTTATTTTCAATGCATTTTGCAGGTGGAGGGCAACAGCCTACGAAGAGTGAGTAAACGTTTAGCATATTTAATTACGTGTGCACAAAAAGAAAGCACAGGGTTGACATTAGTGTATAGTGCTAACCAGATCACCTATAACTGAGAGCGTTTATTCTGACAGAGTCGCTCAGTAGCTTAATTTTAGAGCGGTTGCCCATCATGTAAACCAATTTATTCAACGAGAATCACGCGAAACCTATTGTCATTTATTTAGGGAGATGAAACTGATTATCCACTAAAGTATGGCCTACCCAAATTCATGCCCGAAACTTGCTGCGTCCTTGTACTTGCCGAATAAGATTTTTTCCTAAAAGTTGCACCATGTTTGTGCAGGATATGGTGCCTTCAGTGGCGATGTATTCAAGTTTTTCACTGTACATATCATCGCATGGTCGCATTTCACTTTCCTACAAGGAAATCTAGTTATTCGTTCCTTAGAACCGTCGCATCTTGCAAAATGTATTTTCGTCTTTTTAATCAATCGCAATTCTCGTTCGAAATGCTGCAATATCGATTATACTCAAATATCGGAATTTAGCGAAAGATGTAAAAATAAATGTGCCATTTTCTACTGCGAGTAGCATCAACACTTACGTTTCATTTACCGGTAGAAAAATGTGATACGTATAGAAAATAAAATTATTATTTCCATTTTTTACTGTGAAATTTTGATGGTATACGACATAATTACTTAAGTATACGACAAATTACTTACGACTTAATTACGTCACCGTGAGATCCTACATTGTAGTGCTTTTGCTACACAAAGCAAAGATAAGTTTATTTCCCTGCTGATTTTTTGGTAAGTTTCATAGCCTGCCCACCGCATAGATGAGAAAAGAATTTTTATAAATGAACAGAACATAATGGTGCTGTACCAAAAATTAAAAGAGCAAGAAAATATTTCATGAAATCTGCATTTTCATGTGCACTGTGTACTAAGCGTAGTTAAATGATCAGAATGCAACGAGTGCATCGATCAAGCTTTAAATCAACGTTTCGTTTTCTACTTTTATCCCCCTTCTCTCCAAACGTTGCTTTAATGCTGTTAATCGCTAAGTAGGTCACGTTGCTATAGAAGCATTACGGAGTAATAAGAAGAAATATAACTAGGAACAACCAAATGTGACGAACTTCAGAATACGTAGTCGCAGTACCAAATCACAAAAATATAATGCGCATGTGGCATCAAGGCCTCTAAGAAAATGCTCTAGTTTCCAAATCTCCCTTTCGTTTATGATTATTTCTTGTGCATACATTTTCATCATTATTAATTGTGAATGTTACTAAATAACCATGCGCCACTGCAATTGAATAGGTCACGGAAACATCTTGGATAAGATATTGTTTCGCAAAAAGTGTGAGGATGCTCCGAGAAGAGCGCCAACCTTCAAGTGCTAACACAGCTTCTTTCAAGTCCACGCTCTGACAATTCACAAATGTCTGCTAATTCTGGTACACCGCGTCCTGAAAACTTGCGAAGAACGCTAAATGCTCGTTAGGAACAATATGTGAACGCTTGGGCATGCATGATGAGCCATCAACGCTATAGAAGAGGATAGTTTTCCTCTTATGAATGAACCTCACAAATATTTAGATCTATGAGTGCTAACTGCATGTCAGGTATGGTTGCTACACATTGGAGCGCTGCCATTATCTGAGCACTTCTCTTTTTTGCCGAAAACTTGTTTAGACGCGATGTACCAGTTCGTTGGCATGCAACTCTTCCGGAAAATAAAAAGAATTCATATATAGGTGTGTTCATCGCGGCACATGCTCGAACGACCGAAAAATACACATTAAAACTGGATTGTGTTTAGACCACAAGATTCTGTGTGTTTACACCATCAAAATACTGCATGCTGCTTATGGATGTTGCTTAAAACGCCAGGTCTGCGCGGAAAGTGCAGCACAGTCACAGCGAAAGCTGGAAGAGCGGCACTTCTTGAGCCCGTTATAAACTCTCTTGCGGCTACTAATAAAAGTACATAAGCAACGTACCCACTACGCCAAAAATCATAATATTTGCGAAGTTGGGAAACACCCACCACGACATTATTCGTTATTCTGCGGAGAAGCGAGGTACCATCTATGAGGCATTAGTGCACTTTGTTATTGCGGTGGTTGATGACGATGAATAATTATGGCTGAGCCCTTTGTAATGGGTTGGAAGCTTTAAACGACCCACTAATTACGTAATTAATATTGTGTGACGCCCGGTCGTTATTTAACTGTCCCACCACGCTTTATAACATACGTTAACCGGAGAAACGGACAGCGAGAGAGAGAAGGAATTAACGTTATTGAGAGCCTGAGGAAATAGATTATGGGAGCCTTACGGGCTACCCTGGCAACCAATAGAAGTGCACTTGCCAGGAACCCACTACGCTATAAATCATCCTAATTTTTGTGAAGTAGGGAAGCAGCCACTACGCAATTTTTCGTCATTTTGCGGAGAACCGTGGTACTCGCTAAACACCTGTAAGGCATTGCAAATCAGTTCGCGGAATCTCGCAAGGTGGTGGAAGGGCTAAGAAAGGGAAAATAGACAACCACCCGTTTGTAGCACGAAGTGACAAAAATCCATACGGATTTCTCAGAAAATAAAGCGTCTGAGTTGCCCAAAAATTCGTCCTGGTCCGGGGTTCGAACCCGGGACCAACGCCTTTCCAGGGCGGTCGCTCTACCAATTGAGCTAACCAGGAGGCTAGCAATTGTCTATTATCCCTTTCTTAACCCTTACGCCACCTTGCGGGATTCCGCAGAATGATTTGCAATATGTGTTGAGTTGCTTCGAGTTGTCGATGAATTCGCCCTCGCGCTGCCAATTGCTAGCTTCCTGGTTAGCTCAATTGGTAGAGCGACCGCCCCGGAAAGGCGTTGGTGCCGGGTTCGATCCCCTGACCAGGACGAATTGTTCGGCAAGTTATGGCTTTACTTTCTGAGAAATCTGTATGGATATTCTTGTGGCTTCGTGCTACAAACGGGTGGTTGTCTATTTTCCCTTTCTTAACCTGTAAGGTATTATGTGCACTTTCTTGATGCTGTGGCTGATGACGATGAAGAATTATCGTGGAGGCCTTTGTAATGGGTTGGGAGCAGTCAACAACCCACTAGTTGCGCAATTTGCATTGTGTGACGCCTAATTGCAGAATTCGTGTTTGTGTGACGCCTGGTTGTTATTTTACTCTTCTACCACACTACAATACATATGTTAATGCGGTTCCTTCTCGACATGAAGCCTGTATAGGGTATTTTTGCAATGCAGTTTCAAGCACCGACATGGCCCTGAGGAAGAACACTGGGCTTCCACGCAGAGGGCCCAGGTTCGAACCTCGTTCCATCCATGAATTTCTTCTTATTTCCCTTTTATTCTTATTTCGTGCGATAGTCGTCACGGACACCGGCGGCGGCGGCGGCAGCGGCGGCGGCGGCGGACACCTACGGCGCTAAAAACGGCCGTTGAAATGATCTCATAACAGCTTTCGCTGTAAAACACATAGTACTATGTAAAGAACAATTCTTCATTTTTACGGCGGGTTTGTTCTAGGGCTGATCGCTAGTTCGGAAATCACGCTCCGGTCCCCAGATTCACCCACAGACGGCGTAACTGCCTCGGTCGTGGTAGAGCTACTGTATTTGCTACCTTTAGGCACTAAAGTTGCGCGTAGGTCTGGTAAGCAACCACAGCTATGCGGTGAAGTCCCACTCCGTTTTTCCAGGCGACATGACTACCTTGTCGCTGATTGGCATGTCTGGCGTGCCGAACACAGGAGATAAACCTGGGTGTTGATGACTAGTGTCAATCCAGTTCGCAGCAGCGGCGGCGTCGAGAAATATAAAAATATAATAATATCTGGGGTTTTACTTCCCAGAACCACAATACGATTATGATGGACGCCGTAGTGAATGGCTCCGGAAACTGCGTCCACCTGGGGTTCTTTAAACGTGCACCTAAATGTAACTAAGTACACGGACCTCAAACACTTTCGCCTCCATCGATAATGCAGCCGCCGCGGCCGGGATTCGATACCGCGACCTTCAAGTCAGCAATCGAGCGCCACAACCACTACACCACCGTGGCGGGGCGAGAATTGGTCGGAGAATCCGCTTCTCTGCAATGCATGGTTGGGAGCGGCGTTTGGATAACAGATGCGCAACTCTGGTCCCTAAAGGTAGGAGAAGGATGGAAATTATTGAAAGGCAGGACCATAAAGGTAGCTTATACATTAACTCCAGGTCGCAGGAGAAGCGGTAGCCGTACAGTGAAAGCGGGGAAGCGCGGCTCGAGCGTGAATATGGCCAAAAGTCACTGTATAAGTGGCAGGTGGGGCAGTGACTGCCGCACGTCCTTTCCTGCCATGGATGCCGCTTTAACAAACGCGCACTCGCGCGAGGGTGCCAGCATCGTCGACAGGAGGCTGTAAGATTCTGAAATCGTGAGGCTGTGAGATTGACCGTGAGATCGAACAGAGTCGGCGCCTATCGACGAACGGATCAAGCCCCGAAGTGTGGATGGCGGTGACCCGTCGCCGCTCAAGCAGGTGTGTGTTGTGTTTGTTCGAGAATTCACGATGGAAGCAGACGGCGACAATTTGGTCGACGTTGAGTAAACTCAATCTTTCCTTGTTTGTAATGGACGTTCGTAAAGACACTCGGTTTTTTTTAAGTGGGGATGCTAAAAGAATGTGTTTAATGCCACTGCACCACATACGGTTGTCGCTTTCCAACGTGTTGTGAGGCTAACATTCGTGATTTCCTCACAAGTACCCGTGTGTCCGAACAGAATTCCGGCTTATGTGGGCGACTGTGTCATACTTACCGTCGATGGTGACAATGTTGTTGCGGTGGGCCACATCCCTACTTTCAGTTTGTCTCTTTTACGGGTTCCTCTGACGATGCCGTGTACGTTATCGCATTCGTGCGCGAGCCTTCAGGGCTTACCGAAGACAATTCAATTGCTCATGCCCTGCAGGATAAAACCTCAAATTGTCCGGATACTTTTGATAGTGGTGCGTGTCGGAGTTTGCTGTATCGAACCTTGCGAGGAAGTTTTTGCTAATCGAATATGCTCGGTAACTTAAGCTTAAGCCTCAATAATTTCCGGAAGATTCATTTAAAATGTAGACAGCAAATATGTCACCAAGAGCTATGGCGATAAAATCGCTCGCGCATTTTAATCTCTTCATCCCTTACAGGGTTTGTCTGTTTCTGGCTCGCGAAACGACACATTTTACTCCGTACGAGATCATGTACAAACTGGATGACTTTCGGCGCTCATAATTATATTGAGCAAGCGTGACGGAACGCGCACAAACTATAGTAACGTTCGATGACGCTTGCCTAAAGACTCGCAGCTGGTGCGAGCCGCTAGCGCTGCACGCAGCGCTATCTGCACCTGCTGGTCACATGCGCACGCAGGACGTAGGACGAATTGTATACTTCTAGACTCGATTCATGGACTTGCAGAGGTGCGGAAAAGCGTAAGCATATCATGACTGGTAATCTTGGCGAAGCCGCTGCGATCTTTTGCGGACTGCAATGGTGTTCACGCACGTAGCGCGCAAGAACTACGTATGCGACAAGCGTGAATGCATAAATTACATAGTAAGAGTGAGAAACTTGTTAGCTTACTTGACTGAGCATCGACATTATCGTCAGCGAACGCTTCCACCCAGTGATCTAAATGCCTGCTACACACCATAAGAAGGCGCCTTGCTGCCGCTCCGGCACCTGACCAACCACTCTCGGCCATGCTGCGCGTCGCCGGGATAGAAATGAAAGCTTATCTCTGGCTCTGTGCAATATGTGTGGCAATGCGGAACCACGCAAGACCTCTCCTTGGAAATTTAAACGTTGGCTACAGCTATGGCGTAAAGAATGACAATATAGAAACAGCAGCCCCGTACACTTCCAAACATTGCACTGGCGACGGTCCAGCCACCTGTAGGTCACTCTCGCGGCCAATAAAGAAGAAAGCAGTGCAGGCTAAGCCAGTGTGAATGCAAGCAAATACCGAGCTAAGAAAGAAAGCAGCGGAGGCTAAGCGACGTAGAATGCTAGCCGATCGCGCGGTAATATTCAAGCAAAGCGAAGCAAACCGACAGAGAAGGCAAGCTAACCTCGAAATTCGAAAGAAAGAAACCGAAGCTCTACAAAATCGCCGGAAAGAGAACAACGAACTTCTCAACAATGCAGTTAGGTGAATCGTAAGTGGTGGACGGTGCACCCGGATTTCGCTAAGCAGTAACTCGAGGGGAAAGCGCAAGCGCCGAGAGATACCACTCACCGAAGGTGCCGACGGATGATTCAAGAGAGATTTTCATGTCAGGAAATGCGGGCACAGCTTTAGAATGTGCAGCAGACTGGAGTTTAATCAGAACTTCATTCGCATACACAGGAGAACCGCAGCTCCGCTGTTTGTGTCGCTTGTCAATAGGACGCTATGTAGTAACCCCATATAGGTAGACTTCAGTGCACACTCAAAGAACCCCAGGCGGTCAAAATTAATCCGGCGCCCTTCGCTGCCGCGTGTCTCATACTGATATTGCGATTTTGCATGTAATACTGTTATTATTATATTATTATTATTATTATTATTATTATTATTAATATTATTATTATTATTATTATTATTATTATTATTATTATTATTATTATTATTATTATTATGACAGCAGAGCTGTTATGCTGGAGGTTTCCTGCGTGTCGTAGATAGAAAATTGTCGTCATCATAAACCAGCATCCGCTTTCATCGTCCGTTCGTGCTCCGCTCCGATTCGTCCGGCGTGGGACGCAATAACTCTTATCAGCGCGAGAGAGCGAGTACGGAGAAAGAGAATGAAAGAAAGAAAGAGATGGTAAGAAAGTGAGAGAATAATCTTTGGTGAAGACAATTCTTTGCGAGCAGAGATTGGAACCCATGTACCCTCGATCCGAAGGCAAGCGTCATAACCACTAGGCTATCAAGACACACTAGCAGAACACACCATAGCCTTGTATAGAATAGTGTAGCGAGGGAGTGGGAAAGGCCAGCGAAAGTGGGGATGCGGCTTGATTAAATCAGAGCATTGAATAGAAATAGAATAAAAAACCAAGCAAAATGCAGAACGAGAAAGAAGGAAAGAAACGGAGATAACCAAGGAAAAACAGAGAAAGAAGTAGGCAGACAGAGAAAGAGATAGAAAGAAGCAGGCACAAAATCGATAGAAAAACATGGCTGATCCCTCTGTCATAGGAATCGGTATGACGCGAAAGTGAAACGTGTCTTCACAGAAGTAGTGCTTATTGTGTAGTGATATATGAGAGCTTCTACAACGTCTATTCGTATTTGGCTGGTATAGCACCGTTTGACGTGGATGCACCCATGTTGACGGCATGTCTCTATTGCAACGACTAACGCCCATGATCATGATTAAACTGTTGTGGTAGCTGACGGTGTGAACATATATTTGGAGACAGCGAATCGTGAATCCCGAGTAAGGATGATATCAACAATCTCATAATCAACACTGGTACCCGGTATGAACTTCTTCAAAGCTTCGTCAATTAAGGAGAGAAACGGCACGGTGTGCGCTTTCTAGCAATGGGTGACTGACGTCTGCGCTCATGCATACACTACCACACACTGTGCTTCAGCAACACGGGAGCCTGAGCCTGAGCCGCAGATGCGTTCGTAGCCTGAGCCGCAAATGCGTGCGTCCCGCTGGCCTCTGTCTCGCAGGCTCTGGTCTCGCTCCACCAAGACACGACATTCGCCCGTCGAAATCGCGTCCTTTCTGCAACGCGTATTGCAGCAGTTTTGTTAGTCGGTCCTGTTGGTGTACGTGGAATCCTGTTGATGCACGTGGAAGCTGCACTACTCCGATGAGCCGACGCACGCTAACAGGAAGCGAAAGCCAAAGAACGAACTGCGTCAATGGTGCCTCGGCGGCGCCAGCGCGGCCAGTGTACCTCGCTGGTATTGAGACGTTTTAACCAAGGCCTCCGATATCGCGCGCAATCTCGGAGTTAGCGCTAGTAAGTGTCGATCGTGAAGCACTACTTCTTTTCCCCTCTCACAGAAGGCGGCACCACCCCGCTCCGCCCCGCCTACCTATACCGACAACAGAGAGCACCGTGCGAAAGAGAATCTGTGAAAGGCATCTGCCGAGTTAGCTTTGTCGGTAGGGCGTCGTGCGCTTGCCGTCGCGGCAGCAAGGTCGTGGGCTCGATTCCCAGCGGGGGATCTTTTCTTGGTTTTTTCTTTCTCACCCGTTAGCGTCCATTTTATCAACGTCATATTCATGACGGATGTACTTGGTGGACCCTGCATAAAACATTTTCGTGTTAAAAAGCAAGCAAAGTAATGCATAGATAGTAGAGCAAGGGATGGGAAAGAGAATTGAGAGGGTAAAAGCGTAATCAAGCCCAAACCAGCTAGCTGCCCACCAGCTCTGCTGTGATACAACCTTGTACTGGCTGCGGCAATTTAATATAAATATTCATATTATTATTATTATAATAATTATTATTAGTATTATCTTCCATCCTCTCAGTAGACACGGTTTTACTTGTTAATAGAAGTATGACAATTCCTTGCCCCCTGATTTGACAATACGTATTTCTTTTATAATTGAAAATTTTGTTGAAGCGCACTAAAAAACAGACGGACATAAGAGGCTGACAAGGACAGCGCTTGCTCTCACAACTGAAGTTTTATTGATCAGAAAAAAGGTATTTAAAGCGGTTACATGGCTCTTCGCGCATGTGCAACAGAACAGGGTGCAACAGAAACCACTCGTATCGGGATTACATAATAGTCGCTGTTATTTGTCATTTAATATTTTGCAAATACTAAGTGTCGAGATACGTGTATTCTTTATCGTGCAGAACAATCGTAGCTTGGCTAACACAATCATGTCCCCTCTTTCGGATGTGGTAAGATTCCACTATCTCATGTGCTAGCGGATCCTTGTGCCGAAATATTATTTCTGTTTCTTTAAACACGGGGTAACATCCGCAGATTCTACACTGATCTGCAAGATGAGAGTTGCCTAATGCCTTAACAGATGCGTGGTGTTCTTTAAGGCGGTCGTTCACGCATCTTCCCGACTGGCCTATGTAGACTTTTCCAGAAGAAAAAGGTGTCATATATACCACTCCCTTTACGCACTTCACGAACATGTTTCTGTGTTTTACGGAGCAAGCTTTCGAACCTATGGGCTTATTAACGCGTGGACACAAGCTTGCTAGTTTGGTTTTTGCCTAAAACTTCACGTCTACGCTGTATCTATTTCCAACGTGCTTTAGCTTGTGCCAACTTGTGTACGTATGGAATGACAGCCATTTTCCCTCGCCTATTTGTCTCCGAACTGGATCTTTGTTTTTTGCCCTTTATTTCTCTGGCTAGGACCGTGCACACTGAGAAAATGAACTGTTTCGGGTAACCTGCTTTTTGGAATTTTTCCACCTGACTCTTGAAACTTTCACTGATTATTTCTTTTCTTCGTCCGAGTAATATTTTGTGACCAAGAAAAGTTACTGGCTTTAGAACACTAGCCATGCACCGAACATCGCTGGTACTCCTGCTGGCAGGGACGACGTGATCCACGTGCTTCGTATCTCCACGGAGCTTCATTTGCCCAAAAAGAAACACTCGGGGATGCTATCAGCATTCAGATGAGACAGTCAGCGCTTCACCGGTGCTCTGGGGCAGGAGAATGCTTCTGAATTTTGATCCGGGAAACAAACTGGGAGTTTCAGGTGCGCTGACCCACATGTTGAAGCCACGTGCTCAAGGCGTGATTCTGATCACTTCCCGGTGCCTTAGCCTCTATCAACACGACGGACTTCTCCGCGGAAATCTTTACCGCGGGACGATGGTTCCGCCACCCGTCAGGGTGCGAAGCACATCCAGGCAACGGACGAAGCGAGTAGACGGACGCGCCGGAGAAAAAAAACCATGGCGGCACTGTCTGAGGCGACAGCTGCCAGCATCGAATCTTTAAGTTCTTCGTCGCGCATCGCGTGGGCTGTTAGTCGCAAAGTGACGATTGTGTCGGCTTTAGGTTTGTGTCCTCAAGCTTCGCCGGCAACGTATTCAAGACAATCTGGTACTGTTTCCAAGCGCCGTAGTCGTTTTCTGAGAGCTGTAGGCTTAGCGAGTGCGTCTATTGGCAGAACATGAGCTCGGAGATCTGCGATAGCGCGAGTGGTATCAAATCTCAGATGTCATAATAATGTGCGAATGTTTGCTTGTTCCTTTTTTCTCTAGATGGCGCGAGCAGTCTGAAAGTCGAAAACACATTCATCGCTAGCAAACGCATTGAATGTTTTTATGTTTCCATCTATGGTGCAGATAAAAACAAAAAGCAGCGCTTGTTGCCAGAGCTATAATGGCACCCTCGGCTGAATGTGTCATTCCGCGCGAATCCTAATGCAAAAAAGACCTTGGCATTTTCCGTCCGCGACGTCCGCCGACGCGGCACGGAGGGCGCAAATCCGTGACTCGGGGTCACGTGATGCGCCGTCCGCGGCGGCGGAAAAGACAGATTCGGTCCGTCGTGTGGATACACGCTTATCGACAATGTTGTTGTTATAGTAACCCAGCGCTTCATTACATCGTAGCTATAGAATTAACATCTTGAAATCTATGTTATGGAAAAAACTTGGAGAGGCAATACTGCGCCTGTAGTGAGTCAAGATAAGAAAATCCCTTTCAACTGCAAGCACACACAAGATCACTGCTGAACATATGCACTTGATATTCCCATGTTTTCCAATTTCATACAACCAGCAAGTTCTGAAATTTTGACTAGGTGGTGGCCATCTCTATATATACAGTATGTTTTCAGAATAAAAATTATTTCATTATATTAGGTTTTTCCAAATTTAGAAGTCACAGTGTGTGTCCCGCTAATGGAATGCGTGAATTATTTCTTGCAGAGATAGAAGGGTGTGTCCCGAGTAACGCTGGAACTCTAACAGGTACAGTGGAAAGCTTTTTGTATTATTTATTCGCGGGCGAAAGCATCAACTTTGAGCCTCCTATGCAGAATGGTCGAGCTCTACTATTGTTTTTATCTGTGAAAGTCCACAAGAATGTCACCTTCAAAAAATGGTTAGCTAAGCGATGATCCCAACCTGAATATTACATACACATTGAAAATGTAAAATTTGGAGGGAGGTGCGCAGCGAGCGAGCGCTCTATTTGAAACTTCAGCTTTAGCAACATAAACATGAAATAAAGTGCGTTGTAATTATGAATATTCTAGCTATCCGGAAATTATTGCTCATTGTGCTTTGGAACTCACTGCATGTAATCGACGTCTGAATTTTCGCAAATATACAAGTAAATAATTTAAATTATTCATCAATAGTTAGGTATCGACAAAAAAGTATTTGCAGTATTGTCACAAACGAGCGCATTAATAAGGCGCGCGTGCGGCCGCTTTCAGACGACAGCGGGAAAGCACGGCGCCAGCCTTTCGCTCAACAAGCGCGCGCACCGAAAAAACTACTATTAAAAGACGCTGGCGCGCCGCCTCCTCCTTTCCCTTTCGAAACGGCCACCGTCGAACAAGAGACCCGGATCAAAGTCCTGGCAAATGATTATTTCTAAACATTTAGAAAGAACACATGATGCGAGGGCGAGTGGCGCCACCGCGAGTGGAACCGACGAGAAGAATCTCGCCTTTTCCTTAGCTTTGGCTGTGCTGCACGCCAGAGAACGCATTAGACGCTTCTGTAACCCGGGTGGCGGGGGATATAACCGTGCACCGACGACCAGCGGGGGGTAGGAGTCGGTCCAGAGATGGTGAAGTTATGTGAAGTGTTGTTCCGTCGGCCAAAGAAGACGTGTTTTATGATGTAGTGCGGTCAGTCGATCGTCGATCTAGAAGAACCAAATGATGACGCCGTATGAGCAGTGAAAAGTTACGTGAGTGTTTCCTGGAAGAGAAACATTGGGGACCGACGACGAAAGGGAACAACGACGATCAGCGCTGGAGTTTGTGTGAGTGTTTCCTGGAAGAGAAGCATTCAAGTTACGTTCCAAGAATTGAGGACTGGATACGTTAGTGAATATTCAGGAATTTATTTGTTCTTGAATATGATGGTAATGCATGAGATAACATCTGTAGCGCGCGCTCAGTTTGTTTTTGTTCCCGTTGTTTCTAACACCATCTAAGTTATATTGTGAGTTGTAGTTCATACCAGCCAAGTGAGCATGTTGTGTGATGCTTGTATTGCCTTAACTGAGAATATATTTTGTTTGTATTATCATCACTTGGCTCTGATTCGGTCTTTGGACCTCAACCGGCGTTCGCTGGCGCACTAAAAGGACCTACTCTAAATGGTCCGCGCTTTCGCGGTGCGTTTCGGGGGCCCATACGTCAGCGCTTGGAGTCTGCTCGATTAACGGGACAAATGACAAGTATCTAAGAAGCAACGGCTAAGAAAGCGTCCATTGGCGAATATTCGTGTCTCGTTGCGCACTTTTTGAAAACTACCTATGCGCGAGCAAGCAAGGACCCATTGCATACTGTTTCTCAGCAGTGGATAAACGGTCCACTGCATAAATTGACAGCTGATTCCATATGTGTCCATATGTGTATTTGAAAAGGTTAGTCAGCACTTCATTCTTATAATTAGGAAAGTTTTTTGTTCCTTATGCAGCTGCAACAAAACCACGCTAGTTCAACATTTTTAAAGAAAGCATTAATTTTGATCTCACCTTAAAATACAGTGGTTATGTACTGTTTGCACTTATTTCGTGTCTAATAGACAATATTTTGTCGACATACTGGTGCAGGGTTTCCTTGCTGCATTTCTTATTCTAAATATATCGGAACCAACCAAGCATATCCCGTTGTTCTAAAATAATTAGCCAGGGCGAACCTGTGCCCATCAACTCAAGAAGAACAACCCCGCCAAAAATGACTCTCTCTAGCCGCATCGAACTTCTTCGACCTCTTCTCCCCATCTGCAGTCTTGTGCCGGTCGCGTGGCTTGGTGACACGCGATCAACAGCACTGCATGGCGCATTTTGATTACGTCTTGTGTAGCAGATTTTACGAACGCTAGGTGCGGCATGCGTCTTCAGAGAATAGCAAACACTTTATGGCAATATCTTGAACCGAGGACTACTGCTGTCTGCTCTAAAAACTATAACGTTATCTTCCTGCACGTTGAGAATAATTAATTTATTGCTTGGTAGGCACTATTCGCAATTAAAACAGTCTCTGATATTTCTGCACCAGCAAACTTTTAAAAAGTCACGAATTGTGTCAGTAACATTCGCGAAATACAAAAGAAATATTAGCGTAGCTTGCAGTAAAGGCGCAAAATAAAACAATACGCAGTGGGTCACTCCGCACGCCGCACTTTAAAAGAAAAAGAAATATCTAAGAACATTTGATTCTCCATTAGAGAGTTTGACAATTAGGGACCCAAGACTCTGGGTCACCAAGCTGCGTTGGGTAGGTTGCTCTTGCGTTTGGAGTATCAGAAGAGCTTGAGAACGGGGTCAAACGCAGCCTGCTTTAGCGCAAACGCGCGGGGAGCCACACGTGGTGAAATTAAAATCATGCGAGACGTGGGCATACAGCGTCGTGGCACGCACGGCGCCTGCATGGTCTCGCGGTGACCGAAGACGTCTTGGGCACTCACGCTAGTTTTAGATTTTTTGGTCTTGGGCCAACGCGAGGAAAAAGAGCCCAAGAGCGGCTTGGGTTCTGTGCATGCGCCCTGGCTGCTCGCAAGCTCCTTGGTGCCCAAGATTTTTGGGGCCCCAATTCTCAAACTATATTGTCGACACTTGCAGCGCGTTGCAATTTTCGTGCTGTCGTATTCATTGGTTTGCTCTTCTGGCGAAAACTGTGACATTTTTCGATCCCCCGAAAGATTTTTTTAAATGTGCCGTTAGGTGAATACTGGCGCAAAGCTCCGGCGAAAGTGCACACCAAGCATATAGAGTAGTCCATGCCATGTGACGATAGCGTTGTGTATTGGATTCCTCTATGGTGTAACAGTGCGTGTGTCTGTCAAACCGGAAGGTGCCTGACTAAACATAAGCAACACTGCTACATTGTGGAAAGGCTGTCAGTGGGCATGTAGGTATCCACTGTTGGGATGTTGGATACCGGCCCGTTTTTAGTCAGACGTGTCTACTTGCACAAAACAATGATGGACCGCACGTCATATAACGGAAAACAAAGAATTTCGAAACGTCTTGACAACTGTGTCACTGTAACTTCCCGTCCTCTCTCAAGCGGCAAATGTGAACTTCCATCACGATATATGTGATAGCGATAATGAGTTATCGTTCGCTGACTGGAGTTTTGCATGCCTCATTCACTCTGTCATTCCCTGTTTTCGTGGTGAGACGCACATTATGACAGTTCCTTCTGTTGAATCTACCGCGGCAAAAGGTTGGCGGGAAACGCCATGCCGCGCATAAGACGCGCGAAGAAGCGGGCGTATGGTGGGGCTCCGCGTGAGCATGCAATAAAGGGAAAAGAAGAAGTGTTCAACCAGGGCAACACGGGTGTACATTGCAGCTAAAGGTTTACGTGCAATTGGATTATTAAGACGAATCAGCAGCACTCGTTTTGGAATGCGTAGAAAAACATTGTTAATGATATATTGCATGTATGTACGTCCAATATTAGAGTTTGGATGCATTTTGTTCTGTGGGGACCTGCTTATAAATTACGCCCTCTTCTAACTATAGAACGTGAGGCGTTACGTTTATGTCTCGGACTTCCAAAATTTGTAGCTAATAATATACTTTACCATGAAACAAACCTGCCATGTCTTCAAAATAGGTTTAGAATTTTAACAGTTCAAACATTTCTAAACATATATGCCTCCCAACACAGACGCTCCCAATATGTATTTCTTAGAGAGCCGTCCACATTTTTTGAAAGTGAATGGTCCCGACTACATCGCCCTCAAATAATTTTCGTGCAAAAGCTCCTGGAGCCATTACAAGTGACATTTAGTGAGATAATCTACCCAAACGCACTCAAACACACTGCAGTAATAGAATATGACGACATATTTCCAAAAAATGCTAAGTTATTGCCCATTAGATATTTAAATGGGTTGTTGGAAGACCACCTTAAAAACGTACGGATAAATTCAGTAATAGCCACAGATGCTTCTGTTACTGATGAGAAGGCAGGGGTGGGAATTTATTCAGCAGCACTAAATTGGTCATTTTCCCTCCGTTTGCCCGACTTCACACCAATATTCCAGGCAGAATTAATCGCAATTATTCTTGCTCTGCGGAAACTACCAGCACATATCTCTCAGCAGTTATATTAACGGATTCCTTGTCTGTGTGTACGGCATTAACAGTGCCAGAGCCATCGAGCTGCCTAACAGAATTTTACTCATATATGCCCAATCACGTACGGCACGTCCGGTTGGTTTGGGTACCAGGCCACACTGGACTGATATTAAATGAAGCGGCGGACACTCTGGCGGCAGCATCCCTTAAAGGACCGGTCATAAATGTTCTGAGGCCGTCTTCTAATAACACGATCGCACGATTCCGAAATTTTTGTCTGCAAGAGGAACGCACTAAATCTTCCGTCCTAAACAATACATATTTTCAGCACCTAAGGTTTTCGTGGAATAGCACATGGTGTAGTACAAGGCAATTGGAAGTAACGTTAACTAGACTGCGATGCAGAATACCGTCACTAAATTTTTATTTACACAGGCCTGGTTTCGTTCCTTCCCCTAACTGTAATTATTGTAATCAAGCGGAAACAATAGAGCACTACTTCACAGAATGTCGAAGATACCAAAACATAAGGCAAAGACTTCTAAAACCTCCTTTTCAAAAAACTTGGCCTTGAGCTTTCCACATCAGCATTACTCTCCCTGGGGGCGTCGGCACTAGGGCAATGCAACAGGGGCATATATGATGCCATATTCATTTATATTAAAGAAACAAAGAGACTGCCATGTTAATATTATAAGTAGAAATATATCTTTTCATTCCCTTACTTAAATTTTTGTAATTGCTTATTTATTTAATTTTATTATTTAACAATCGTTTAATTAACATTTCATTAAAGAAAAAAAAAGAACCAAAATTGCCCAAACATTTTTTTTTCTTTTCTATAAATTATCTTTTTCGCATATTCATTTTAACTTATTTTTTCACAAAGTCTACTGCCGCACGCTTCGTGGCCGATCCCCCGTAGTGGGTTGGGCTATTCCCCCAAGGAACCAACCAACCAACCAACGGGTGTCGGCCTCTTCTCTGTCGCTACATTATTGGTGCCGAAAACCCGGGAGAAGGCCGACATCCTACGTACCGTACCGAAGATGGACAAGCTACGTAGGCATCGAGGCGCCCTTCGCGGGGCCACTACCCGACTCCGTCCGAGGCCACCGAGATCCTCCTGAAAGGCACATTACCGTCTTCCACCGACTTGCAGGAACTCATCGACGGGCTTCGCGACAAAGACACAGCTCTTGCCGAACTGCACAAGCAGATCGCCGATGCCCTTGACGGTGAGGAGTTCGAGGAGGAAATTCTGGGCGCTCTGGATTACCATGAGAAGATCGTGAAATTCATCAGCAGGCTTCGGTCCGCGATGAACGCGCGTGCAGCGGTTGGTTCTACCGTCACCGAAACCAACCAGCCGAGGCATGCGGTTACAACTGACGGAGCCAGCAGCTCCATGGGAGCTGCCCATTCGGAGGCCATCGGTCAAGACCTCGCCGATCCCACTGGACCACGAGCACCAGGTTTGCGAGTCGCCTTGCCGAAACTTCAAGTGCCCGTCTTCAGCGGCGAGAACCGTGAGTGGCAGGGGTTCTGGGAGCACTACGAGGCGACCATTCACACGCACCCCGATCTCACCGGTATCGAGAAGTTCAAGTATTTGAAGACGTACTTGGCCGGCGCTGCGAAGCGGGTCATTGAAGAAATAAGCCTTACAGAAGCGAACTACAACATCGCCGTCAAGGTGCTCACCGAAAGGTTCGGGCGAAAGGATCTTCTCATCGACGACCACATCGACAGCCTCCTCGCCATCGAACCAATCGAGACATCGTCGTAACTAGCAAGGCTGCGTGACCTGTACGAGCAAATACAGTTCAGGACCGGCTGTTTGGAAAGTCTTGGCATACCGTCTTCAGAGTACGCGGTTGTTTTGCATCGGGTGCTGATGCGCTCATTGCCAGAGGACCTGGCGATCCAGTACCGAAAGCGCACTAGGACCGGCGCAGAGATCGCGGACTCTGCAGTCCAATCGAGAGACGAGCAAGTCAAGGCAATCTTGAAGTTCCTTCAAGTGGAAGTCGAAAGTAGAGAGGAGAGTCGAGCGTCACGCGAGAAGGCCACTTCAGGGAGACCGTCGACGAACCGCAAGGCTGCGGACACCTCACCACCGCCACATCTACCGTCCGCTCTAGCCCTGACAGCACGGTCATCATCGCCAGGTGCCACTTCAAGGCCTGCACAGACAATATGTCCCCTCTGCGGCATCTCAGGCCACTTGACGCGTGATTGCCGGACCGCGCTATCCGCAGATGAAAAGCACCAGCGTCTTTCCAGCAATAGCTGCTGCTTCAGGTGCGGGAAGCAAGGGCACATTGCTCGCAGTTGCCGAACCGCAGCCTGGCTTAAGTGCGACCGATGCTGAGGACGCCATATTACTGCTCTGTGCGACATCTGGGGCCGACGAGGATCCCAGAGTCCACAATCGCCTGGAGCTGAAAACCGAGAGGCGGCCACACAGCGAGAAAAGCACGTAACAACGGCTCCTGCTAGCAGCACGCGTTCGTCGTCGGTGTTGCTACAAACAGCCACAGTGTGGGCATCCGGAAACCGTGGCTGTGTGCCAGTGCGACTGCTGCTTGACACCGGCAGCCAATGAACGTTCATCCGAAAAGACTTGTCGCAGCAGCTTTGCCTGCCTTCCACTGGATATGAAGAGATGGATGTCCATACATTCGGCGGGTCAAAGCACCCACGACATTACCAGTGCCGAAGGGTGAACGTCACGCTCTGTGGACGTATTGAGCCGATCGTCGTCGATCTTGAAGCTCTGGAGGTGCCAGAGGCCTGCACAGTAAAGGGTCCAGCTTTAGAGCCAAACGTTATCAATATGATGCATGACCGCAATCTGACCTTTGCTGACGAAGTTCAAGGGGACCAACCTCAAGACTCTACGATAAGCGTTTCGATCGGTTCAGACCACTACTGGAAGGCAGTGACCGGACGCGTCGAGCGCTTCACCGACAATCTGTGTGCAGTTGAGACCATATTTGGCTGGGTCATTCAAGGAATGTGCGCTAACGTCTACCATCCTTCGACACCGCGTAACATCAGTGCAACTGCCTTGTTCCGACGACTGGCGCACTGAAGTCCGACCTGGAGACCCATCAGAGATGTGGCGCTTGGACGCCATCGGTATAGCTGACGGACAAGAAGACGACGCCAGCAAGCACCCGGCGCTCGTCCACTTTCGTAGCGCAGTACACAAGAACGCAGGACGCTACGTAATACCGCTCATGATAAAGACGCAAGGTCTCACGTCTTGTAGTAACCAAAGTTTGGCTGAAACCAGACTCAAGCGTCCGCTTCAGCAGTTCGAGTATCACCCAGAAGTTCTGAAGGAGTACCATGCCACCATCAGCGAGTACTTCAAAGAAGGCCACGCGGAAAGATTAGTGCGTTGGCACCCCTTGGACCGACCGTCCGCTACCTGCCTCATCATGCGGCAGTCCGACGTGAGGTCGTGCCTACAAAGGTCCGCGCCGTGTTCAATGCCTCATCCCACGAATATGGTGAACCGTCTTTGGACGACATGCTCGATAAAGGCATCGATTGGGAGGAGCCTCTACCACCTGACGTCGAGGACTTGTGGAAGAAGACGGCATCAGAACATCCTCAGCTTTCTGGCCTTCGCATTCCACGTTGCCTCTCAGTGACATCTCAAGATCAGGGAAGCGTGACAGTAGATGACCACCCTGTAACGCAACTCTGCGTGGAACCCGAAGAAGCACGGGCGCTGACACGATCGCACCTCCCAACCAGCAAGCACGTCGAGGGGCTACCAGCAAGAACTTGCGACTGTTGGCATGGTTCCACCAGGCAGGACTCGCGAAGTCGTGTGAAACACAAGGAGCTTTTCCGACTGTGGAAACAAAGAAAGAAGGCTTGCGCCTCGAGCGCTCCGATCGCTGCCAGCCATCGTCTTCGTCGCGAATGCGCGTTTGTGTCTTCGTCAATGCCAATGACGACAGCGTGTCAGCGCTGCAGTCGGAATTCGTCAGAGTGGTCGAGGCGTTTCCAGGCAGGGACGAGATCAAGAGGTATTTCGAAAACGCCCATCCAAACCACCGGCAAGTCCGGCGCACTGCTAGTCGGCTGTACCTCTCGCAAGCAAGCGACCACAGCGCGGCCCCGGGAGGATGTTGAATCTACCGCGGCAAAAGGTTGGCGGGAAACGCCATGCCGCGCACAAGACGCGCCAAGAAGCGGGCGTATGGCGGGGCGCCGCGTGAGCATGCAATAAAGAGAAAAGAAGAAGTGTTCAACCAGGGCAACACGGGTGTCGGCCTCTTCTCTGTCGCTACACCTTCCTTGATTCTCTCACTCGATACAGCACTCATTTATGAGTTCAGTTTTTGTAGCCTGTAGTACTCAGCCAGGGCCTGGCAAAGTTAAATTGGAAGATGGGGCGAGCTGGGGAGGGTGCTGAACTACCCAGCCTACCGTACTGGCTACACCACTGAAGGCCAGGGTTCTCCCTCGCACCAATATTGTTGCTAATGTTGGTGTTGGCTAGAGTTGGTAATTGAACGCTATGTGATCACAGCCCAGAACACTTCTTTACACGGACAGACAGAGTCCACTCTGTCCATTTTGCCAAGAGTACATGTGGGCTGTGATCACATCAACCATTTTTTGTAGAGTAACAGTTGTCTGCATTCGATGAATGTAAATAAATGATTACGCCAATACCACTGCACAACAAACATCCCGATGCATATGGTGGTGGTGCCAGTTGTCCTTCGCACTGGATGCATTCAGCAAAAGTTTATTTCTTTAAGCTGTGTACGGCCGCAGTAAGTTGTCGTGACCAATTAATCAAGTTATTTCAACTGGCTCTTTACAAACGCAGCTAACGTGAATTCAAACCACGCTTTAGTGGCTCTAAAGAGAGGCCAATGACATGGTTTCCGTTGCCGAATAACCCTTGATCAATCTCTTCTCTTATTGAAAGCACTCCGACACAGTATACTACACTTTTTACAGATTCTGCAGAGCAGGTGGAATGATGGTTTTAAAAGGTTAATTAATTCAAGTGGAGAAGGGTGATATCTGCCTTCTTATTAAGCGGTACTTCGTTGTCTCAGTGTGGTGAAATATGCGTGGACTTCTAAATTCGTGTGACGGAGATATTTCATACGTATGTGGGATATAAAATTATATATTCTAGAGCTTCCACTCCTCAATTCGTCCAATATATTGTTTAATTGATTATCTGACACTTTTTTTACTTGGACTACACTGTGAAATAGAATAAAACACCCATTAATGTACCTTAAGTATCATCTTTCATCTCAGATTATTGTTCTAACTCAACTTTATTTCACCATGTAACTGTTGTAAAGAATATTGCTTGTTGTGGTCTATGTATTGCAACGTTGAATAGACTTAGAATAACACAGAGCTGAGCTAGTTGGTAAGTATTCATTCTAAAAAGACAGGGCGTGCAAACACGGACACAAGAAGAAGTCAGGACCCCACAAACGCCGACTAACAACTGAAGAGACGCACAACGACTGAAAAGAAAGAAGGCACGGAAACTTATCTGCGCATGCCCATGCAACAGGCGAACCTATCAATCCGGCACGCGTGGCGGTCTACGTGGAAGATAACTGTTAAGGCATTTGATTTCATCTTTATGCAAGTTAATCGACGGTTGGCTCACGCATGCGCTACCACTATTCTCGATATGCATGCTTCAATCATCAGGCGCGTTTCTTCATTTATTGCGATAGCAATTATATGGACAGTCTCGGCTGGTTTTTTGCCGTCGCCGTCGCCGCCGTCATGCTGCGTATATATATATATATATATATATATATATATATATATATATATATATATATATATATATATATAAAAGTCCCCAAGAAAAATAATTCCGAAAAAAGCTTCCGAGGCGCGCAATCGAACCAGCGTCCGCAGCCCGAGGCGCTATCCACTACGCCACCAAAGGCAGATCCTTCAGGCAGCTAACGGCGAGCGTTATGTACACACCCTTTACCGCAGTACTCAGAGACGGGAGCCGCTTATAAGCGTTTCTTCATTACCAGCTAGATGGCGCGACGTGCGCGTTGGCCAGCTTATTTGCGCAGCGAGAACCTTGCGCTTCCGCCAGGGCTGGGCAGAGATACTCAGAAAAGTATTCCGGAATACAGATATCGAAATACATGAACTGGAAGCCTAAAATACAGATACTGAGATACATTTGCCTTCAACGTAACGGGATATTTCGGAGATAATTTTGCAATAAGACGAAAAAAGCATTCCGGAATACAGTTACAGCGATACAGATACTGGAATACTTTTTTTTTATTTGAAGGATGCTCATACCACGCAAAGACACCTATTAGTGCAGCATAATGTTGTAATTAAAGTTACCGGGCATCGAAACGTTCTGTTCATTTATTTATTTATTACAGTACCTTCAGCGTCATTAAGACATTGCAAGGGAGGGGGTGTATGAAGTACATAATTAGAAATAATGACATAATTACAAGTATCAATTGCAATAAAAATACACTATTTCACAGCAAGAGTAACAAGGATTGGGCACCGAAATCGACATACTTGGCGAACAAACTAAGCTATAAGGGAAATAGCACACTTTAAGCAAATCACTCGAATCACTAATGAACACCAGTAAATTGAGAAAAAGCACTTATTTTGAAGATCTGCTTTGCTGAGAAGGTTGCTGTGTAGGCTTCTCAAATAGGCTGTCTTCTAACAGCGTCGGTTCAGCCTCAGTACAAGACTCACGAAAGGAAAAAAGTCTGTCTACCGCTGAAGGCGAGCACAAATTCGTTTTATAGTGAATAAATATCGCCTTCATAGCCGGATTGCCCTGCAGCGTGGTGATATCTCTTCTCGGGTCACCTAGATAACGTAACGCTTCCGCCCTTACTTGGGTTGTTCTGACTGTTCAGAATCCGAAGTCTGTCCCCATCTTCGGAATCCTAAGCCGTCTGACCCTGTCGGCTTCAATGAAGCTGTCACCACCACCGACGCTACCAGCGCCTATAACAGAAAGCCGCAACAGGCGAAGTCGGCTCCGGCGGTGGGGGAGCCTGCTACCACAAAACACCGTTTCACGCAAGTAATCAATTAGGAACGCACCCTGACATTGGAGAGGTGGCTGAAAGCGCGTCAAAGATAGCCATCTTCTAGTCATTTCCGCCGCGACTACGGGAACTGCTTTTGGAAGTGCCGCCGCTTTGAGAACTGAATGCACGCGAAGCATTGCAAAGCCTGTTCCAAGGCGGTATCCGCGCGGGGTTCGCGAAGTTATAGCTTGCCACCCGAAAAAAAATTAGGCGTGCTGCACTGACCTTGAGAGACAGCGACTTTCGTCGGCAGAGGCCGACAACACTGCCCCCGCGATTCTGCCGTCGGCGGCGTCGCGCGCTTTACCACACGAACCATTCTGTGCTTGAGCGGCAACCACCGCCGCCCTATCGGTGGCGCGCCTTTGCTTGTCTTGGCACAAAAAAAGAAAAAAAACGCCATTCCCCCATTGGACACACGTCTCAACTCATTTCGGACACAAAAAACAATGCATAGTATCGCGATACAGGCGATACATCGTAAATTTATTTCACTACTGAGATACAAATACATTTTCCAAATGTATCTCGATACAGAATACAGATACTCAAAAGTATCTCTGAAATACTATGGCGATACTCTTGTATCGCGATACTGCCCAGCCCTGGCTTCCGCTGCCTGCTCGCGCGGTAGTAGTTGCCGGGTACGCCGTTGCTCGTCGCTACCTCGTCGGTCTACTGGGCGTGGTCGCCCTCGTGCGCTTATTTCCAAGAAATAAGGGGGCGGCGGGGGGGGAGGGTGGAGGGAGGGGTTGTATGTCTTGTGCTTTCCCTTTTCCCGCAATGACCGCGCTGAAGTCGGAGAGCGTACGGAGCTCGCTTGGCTCACTGCAGCGGCCGCGTTTGCGAAAGGAGCGCGCTGTTCGAACAGAAATAAGCAACAATTGTGACCGTTCGCGCTCATCCTGTGTGTACCTGTTCGTTCGTTTCGAGCGTCCTGCTTTATGTTTGAGCAGTGCGCTTCAAGTGTCGAGCTGTGACGCATGATAGTTCGCGCTCGTCCTGTGTGTGTTCTTTTCGCGCGTCCTTTGCGCTTGAGAGACGCGCTGGAAATTTCGAGCTGCTTTCCATTCTTCGCGTTACATTCCAATTCGTTGCTATCGCATTCATTGCTTCGCCGTTGCGGCGAAACTGTGACTTTTTCTATGACGGTACAACACTGCGCATTCATCGAATTTTGGCGTGCACTTACAATCTCGACAATGTAAAGATGGATTAGAAGGTGAGCCTCCTGTTAGCGATCTCTTACGTTCCAACAATCTCTTGTTAATGCATCGGCCCGTTTGTCCTACGTAGAAGCGGCCGCAGCTGAAAGGGACCTTATACACCCCACTCGTACGGCAATCAGTGAATTTGTTGGTGTGTTTTACGAAACAAATATCGGTCCGCTTCTTGTCTTTTACTCGCTCATTCTTCCTCTGCACAGCGGCACAAATCTTACCTAGCTTATTGGCAGTCGTGAAAACAACATTAACGCCGTATCTACTTCCTACTTTCTTTAGCCTGTGAGATACGCAATAAATGTACGGTATACCTACGACCCAGTTACTGGCGTTTATCTACAAGTTATCTACAAACGACAGTTATCTTCCACGTAGACCGCCACGCGTGCCGGATTGATAGGTTCGCCTGTTGCGTGGGCATGCGCAGATATGTTTTCGTGCCTTCTTTCTTTTCAGCCGTTGTGCGTCTTTCAGTTGATAGTCGGCGTTTGTGGTGTCCTGACTTCTTTCTTGTGTCCGTGTTTGTACGTCCTGTCTTTTTAGGTTAAATAGACACTCGTACTGCTTCTGAAAAATTAATCAAGTATATGCTCATTACAGCCCTGGAACCGTCAGACGCTTCCGATTGTCGGCATCAGAAATGTCAAACACCCTGCCCACATGCGAAACCAGACTGGTTCTACAATGGACGTTACAACATGTGTTTTAAGAGCAATAGTCAATACTGTGGCGTTGGTAATAATAGCTACATAAGTTGTCTACAATGCATGGAAATTTGTGCAAGTAAGTTTGGCATCCATTCATTCATAAACGGCATGATTTCCGGAAGATGACTGGGACATAAGACGGCCATATCTCCTAATAATGTTTGAGAATGGCAGTAGACATTTCGCGTCCATGTTATAAGCTTGATGGGGCCAATGTGTAGTTAAAATATCCTATATTTTAAACAGCAGTTTCACATACTCTGCCACCTTCCTCCTCTCTAGATTTATAACATCGCCACTGGTGCACATTTGCTTAAGTTGCCCGCGAATGGCCCATCTGGTATGGTGTGGTGAGGCACCCGGAAATTTGATATGGGTGCTTGTGATAGCCGAAGTTCATGTTCGTTATCTTTTCGCCACTCATTCTAATACTATAAACATCGCTTATAGCAGAAACAAAAGCGGCTGGCAGCTTTTCAAGAGTTTAGGTGCATTGCGTCTGCGACGACAGTGGTGGTTGCCGACTATTTATAGCGGAGCACATTTTGGTTGTGGGGATGGGAGGGAAAGGACGCCTTAGAGGAAAATAAGAAGCTCGCTTGTGGCGTGTGCCGTGGCCAGGGTTCTCCGGGACTCTGGCGGACGCTCGTAGGCTTGACAGCCATGGCTGCCTTGAAAGGACTGCAGTCCCGGAATGCGGCGCCGTCAATGGCGGCTCGGCTGCGTTCCGGGGAGGACATCGTTCGCTGGGGAGGCCACGCCGCGTCGGCTGTCTGCTGATTGTAGGTGACTTCCGCCTGTGCCATAGAGAAATATACATCGGTAAAAAGCGGACACTCCCGTAGGACCCTGTGGCCGAGCGACCGCACTGCTTTCAGCGCCATGGTCAGGTGGTCGGACAGATAATGTCTTCCGAGCTCTGGGACGGTAATCACCCTCACAAAATAAATTAGTAAAACAAGAAATGTGACGTTTTTCTCAAAAAGACCCAAACGGCAAACCGAAACTGGGCTAAATTTGACAGCAGCATGAAGCGCGCCTAAGTATATTCAACTTCTAAAGCACTTGGAATCATAATGGAGCAATTCTTGAATTTACGCTAACTCAAAAAGATAGCCAAATCCTGTACCTGGTTCATTCAATCTAAGCCACGTTCATTAAACCAGCGCTGCGTCAACAATATTGACCAAAAAAACCAACAGCGTCTCCGTCGATCTATTTCATTTGTTTGCTAGTTGCTTTGCTATCGTGCTTATGTTCCACAATTAGTTTTGTGGGCCGAGCTGACCCTTACTGAAGGACATGATGTCGGTAAAAGCTCGAATAGAAAGAGTAAGAGGCTGACTTTCCTACTTCTTTTTGCATCTCAGTGCTTCTTTTCGAGTTTAACGCTACCGTATCGTGTCCTTTCGCTTCAGGACGGTATACATGAAATAAAAGACAACTGCAAAGGCGATATTGGGCACCGATATATTCATTGAAGAAGAATTGATCCGAAACGGCACGGCATAAAACAGCTTAGAAGAAGAAGAGCTGGAACAATTTTCAAGGCCTTCAATAGATGCCAAGAACAAGAAAACGATGCCGATGTCCAGAATAGTGCGCCTTAGCGAGGAAGGACCACTCGCTTTTCGCGTCTAGTCATCGTCATTAAACCCATGCGACGAAGCAATGCACTGACGGAAGCACAAGGATTATGTTAATTTTATCTCAAAGTGTTGTTCTACTGTACATTCAAATCGTTTTAGACTACTTTTACGAGCTAATTCGAGCCCAGATGAAATGCTCCAATTTATAAGTGCCAAAGAGAAATTTACTCCTGAATGCCGACGATAGTGGGCCATATGGATTTAAGCCGCAATATAGATTTGAGGTATTTATAGGAGAGAAGCACACTGTAAAAATATTGTTGGGGCAGGGCCGACCGTAGTGTCAGCAGTAAAAAAAGTGCGTTTTTTTCAGTTTCAGTCAAGGTGCACTTGGCTCTTTCAAAAAACACGGCACAAATATTTTCGTGCTCAGATTTGAACCCACGCCCTCATGTTCTAGAGGCGAATGTGTTTACCTGTGGTAGACACACGAATACTTGATGAATGTGATTATATGTGCATCTAAACCACACGAATGAATTGTACTCACGGTACAAAAAAAAATGTAGAAAGAGAAAACTTTCTATGCAGGCCTTGCTGAATTTCGTGGCAGTGCGTAAAACGCACTCTACAGGACACATGTAGGGTCGACATGGAGGATTTTAAACATCAGTAAACATTTTTCCTTTGCAAAAATTAAATGCCAAGCTCACCTTTTGGTGGTCCTCCTGAGGCGGCTGTTAGAGGCGCTGATTCACGAGTGGAAATGCGCAAACCTACGCCACCTGGCGGTGTTTAAT
>NC_051186.1:19294095-19315560 GCF_013339695.2 Rhipicephalus sanguineus
AATTTAATCTCATTTCCAGCGAATGTCATTCGTTTGTAATGTCATTTGTTTCCTGCGACACGGGGAAAGTAATGCCATTTGATCAAAACGATATTTTCTGTCCAATGTGTTCACAAAACACATTCTCATTCGAATTTGGACCGAACGCGTAGTCTCGACGCCAGGTACCTTTTAAAAAGATGGCTATTGACTTACGTATATGTAACTTTTGCTATTCGCAAATCGCTTATCATTTGCTTGATTCATTAAATGCTGGTTTAATGACGTAAAAGTACGCGCGAATGTTTATAAAAGAAAGCTTCGCTCAAAAACAGCGACTGGACAGGTTGAACGCTGGTCATGTTTTATTTCTGCTCTGTTGTCATTGTTGCCTGCATCGCGGGTGTTGATCGTACCATTGCACGTGTTTTGTCGCTCACGGTCGTGATTCGGAGTGTTAGTCGTGCTTCCATTCAAGGGTGACCCATGCTCCGTCATACCGTCAACCGTGGTGGTTTCAGATTGGCTCTTGGCTTGACTAGGAGCTCGACCTCATGTGCATCGTGCAGCTGTGGCACATTGTGCAAAACGGCTGCGCTTACATCCTTGAAGCAGCTTTCTAGTAATAAAAATGATTCTCGAGGTACACGTAGGTTACACACGAACTTTTGATAGACTTTTATTTCTCCCAATGTAACGGCTCAGGAGGGCTAAGGTAATGCCCATCACTTTAATGTGATGTCTGAATTTTACAGCATGCACTTAGTTGCGATAAAGCTTACATCTGTGCTCTAACGTGAGTTCCCACGTTATGTCGGAGCATGAACTGCCTTTAACGCGCCAGTGTAGTCAATATGTGTACCTGGTAAACCCACAATATGCGAACACCTACTAAATTTACAGAGACAAGTAGATCCGCCTCGTAAGGCTTGGTTGAAGCAAAAATGTAGCATAGGCTGCTACTCGCTTACTGCTCCGCAAGAAGTTGATTCCGACATTTAATGGTTTCTGCCGCAATTTTTTGTCAACATTTATTTATCTGCGTATATATTGCACCGCGCTGATGTTACTCGTGAGTGTGTGTGATTGACGTCACGCTAGAAGCTATAGTGTTCATTCATCCGGAATACGTTGCACTGGACGCAGGAAAGATAATCGTATATAACAACATTGCGCTAATTTTAAGTTAATTGTTTATTTTACTGTTTACAATTTGCATGAATGGTGTGTGTTATGCCGGTGTATAAAGATAAAGTGACACCGCGAAATCTAGGTTTGGAAGCGAAAATGATTTATTCATTTTTAATCTTGTACTGTTTACACATATGAAGCGCCGCAGCTTCTTACAGAATTCACGGTTCCACGCGCGATGCATTTAAACGATGCAGACAAGCACCAAACACTGTCCAGTTGATTTCGCTGAACGTTCCTTGAATGACAAACACAGGCAAGTCTATTGCGTTGGATGCACATTTTTTTCTTGTACATTACTCAAGACACAAGGTCAATGTAAGGTTACGTACGTTCTAGAAATATCGCGTCCTGATAATTATCTAATTTTTATTCGATTCTCTCAACTACGTTTTAGTACACTCAATGTTCGAACGTCTTTTGTTCATTTCGCCACGAGCTGTCCGTTAAATGATACCCCATGCAAAAATAATGACTTACATTTTGATGCAAGTGCCCAACAGAAGCAGGAATAAGGTGACTGGCTCTGACAAAATGCACGGAAAAATCCTCGTTGTCGGCATTGTGAGAGGCACTCAGTTGAGCTCACTTGACAGCCATATGACTCTGAAAAAAATGTCATGCGAGTTCTTTCAAAATATTCAACACAAAGCAACTTGCAAGGAACTATTAAACCATATGTACGCTACAAAAATATGCGAAGGTAGCTGTATGGCAGGAGTATTGCTCTTATATTTCTCTATGAAAGCTCACACAGCCTGCTGAAGTGATTTTCAGTGGACTGAGATAATTGTGCAGATTATTGAAGACAAACACAATGGCAGACCAAAATGGTTAGGTGAGGGGTTTTGTATCTAGCTGACATATTGCACATTGCCAAATACGTAGTATGGACATAAATAAGGAACAGCCTTGCACGCACCCTTGAGCAATATTATTGTGATTTATAAAGAAGAAACTGTGTTTTTGCCTGGCTTACTTGGCCTAATCGGACCGAGAACTTGTGAGTGCGGGGCACTATATGCACAACCCTAGCTGAAAGTGATTATATTCAACGAGGGGGAATAGAGGCTTTTACTCATTTAAATCCTAGCCTCACACATAAAATCCTAGTGAGACATTTCATTTTCATGTCCTCAGAGCAGCCTACCAATAATATTCTGGCAATAAAAGAAGGGATAATGGGACAAGTGAAACATACAACGCAATGTACAGTGTGGTCCACTCTTAGAGTGAACACGGCTCAGCGGGGTCACGCTCAGCGGAGCGCCATTTTATCGGGGATCGGGGGCGGCCGCGCAACGAATCTAAGCGGCGCAGGCGCACACGAGCACGCCACTTTTGCAGTACTGCAACCAAGCGAGAGCGACGCCTCGGTTATGATGGCTTCTACGGAGCGGCACGCTCTAGCGCTACAGCAGACGACGCGAAGTGCCTCCCATGGGTGCTTCTGTGCATGCGCCGCTAAGCTTGGATTCGCGGCCGCGCCAGGGGCCCAGGCGCCTTGGAGCGCAGCCACGCTTACCCGTGTTCCCCCAAAGAGTGGACAGCACTGTACATTTGTGGCAGAGTGTAATGTATTTTTATGATCCCTGCTGAAGCGGTACAAATCTTTGTTTTAGAATTCTGCTACACGCTATTTCCTTTGAAAGGCGATAGTCTTTCTTGGGAAACTTAAACGCAAAAATGTTGCTCTGACTGTCTGTCTGTCAACCGATTGAGCCACCCGGCCAAAGTTTAACCACTTGCTTACCGCCCAGCCATCTTGAACTGGTACGGCCGTTCATGCTTGTGAACACTATCGATCAAAAAGTAAATATTACGCATATCTCAGGCGCAACATCAATACGTAAGTATTAGGTGGTGCGTTCCTTCAATAGAAAATACGTAGATAAGTAATTCTAAAGACCCTAATGTTTCATAGGCTGCGCTCAAAATGCGACGCTATGAGGCAGATGCGGCAGTTCGACGTAGAGGAGGATTGATTTGTATTGGATCAATCTTTATTTGTGCCGGCAGTTGGGGGCTCGCGCGCCCCGACGAGGGCCTTCGGGGTTACCGTTACTCGGCGCGGGTCTCCGCTCGCCGTTGCCGGCTCGCTTCGCTTCGAGCGTGGTGAAGACCTGCTGGACGGCCCATAGCTGTTGATCCTGGTCGTAGCTCTTCGCGGCTTCCTCGAGCCGCGACTGGATCGTTCTTGATCTCGCTTCCTCTGGGTGGTTGGTGCAGTCCCACAAGATGTGCGTGTGGTCCGCCGTCTCCGTCCGGGCAGACTGCAATTGTCGGTCGGGTATGTCTCGGGGTACATGCGATGCATCAGTCCCGGGATCGGTAGCGATCCGGTCTGGAGCTGTCTCAGTATTACCGCCTCCGCTCGACTCAACCGCGCGTGCGGGAGTGGGAAAGTCCTGCTGGTCAGGCGGTAGGCTTTTGTGATGTTGTACTGCGTCATGCGGTCCTTGGCTCCACGTCGGACGGTCTTTCGCCGGGCCGCGTTTAGTTAGCGCTCGCGCCGCTGCGTGTGCCGTCTCATTATGGTTGGCATCAGGGTGTCGGAACGAAATGTTTTTCGTTTCGGTTTTAGTTTCGTTCCACCGCAAAAAGTTCCGTTCCGTTTCTGTTCCGGAACGAAAAAAAAAAACGTTTCGTAACGGTTCGTAACGGTTTTTTTTTTCTTTTGTATGAAAAAATTTATGAAAAAGGTAAGGCAATCATAAAAAAAAAAAAACATTCGATTCGTGATGTAGTTACTTGCCCTCCTCTTAAGAAAGTGGGACAAGGGTAAAACACGTTCTTCAGAGGAGCGGAAGTAACTGTACCACGTATTCCTACCAACTAGCCCAAACCAGCATTCATTTCAAAGTCATAGTATTTATTTTCTCACAAGACAAATACGAATTTTTTCAGTTGGCTTAATGCTTTGTGTCAAGGGATTGAGCACGATCTCAGAAGCAGAACGTCATTGAGTGTACTGTATGATGTGCGAGACCGCTGTTCTACTAAAAAGGTTGCCAGGCCTGCGTGAAACACGCAGCACAGTCACAGTCACAGCAAAAGCTAGAAGAGCGGACTTTGTAGAGCCCGTTGTTATCTCTTTGGGCAACTAATACAAGTAAACATGCAAGGTACCCACTACGCCATAAATTGTCGCAATTTTTCTGAAGTAGCGAAGTACGAAGAAGAATCGCGGTAGCGAAGGAGAATCGCGGTACCCGGTACACATCTGTAAGGCATTATCTGCACTTCGTGCTGTGGCTGATAATGAAGAATTATAGCTGATCACTTTGCAGTGGGTGGGGAGGAGTGTTGCGGAACGGGCGCCTCCATTCCATTTCAATTCCATTCCGGGGAATTAGAATTTGCCGCAGTTCCATTCTTTTCACTTCCTCGGAATTAAAAAAACTTAGCCCATTCGCACTCTCGGAATGGCCGGGCAGTTCGATTCCATTCCTGTAATTCCTCAACGTAGGAAAGGCATCTTGATAGTTTTATCGAGTTAAGAATGAACGCCCCATAAAGCTGACGCCATCAAATGCATTAAGAACTGCAAAAGTACGCAAAACACTTTACCAACGTCGAGGGATAGTAGCTTGGTGACATATCTCGTGCAGTACAACCACCCTACTAGTTGCCATAGGGGCAGTTCTCCCGCTACCTATAGTATTTGCCACGGTCAACATGTTTCGAACGAATGGTGGTGTTTCGATATTGTTTAAGCTTAAATCTGTTAATGCTAAAATGACGAAATAACGTATTTTTTATGCTGACAAAAGCGCCTTTGCATCGAATACGGAACACTGGGCCGCACTGCCCGTCAGCACACAAGCTTGTCAAGCGCGCCTCGCAAGCATGGATGGTGCGATGAGAACTTTCTGTGTTCGCCTGTGCGCAGGTATGCAATGTCTTCCTTGTCGCAAAGGTTATTTACGTGTGTCAGGTACTAAACTGTTTGTGAGATAAAGATCAGGCTGTGCATAGAGTATTCGCCACTTTCGTGTGGGGGTATCAATGGGAACCAACGCGCAGGGATAATTTGTTTCTCCATTTGGTATCTGCTGGGATAATGCATTTGTTTGTACACTAACTTATGCCTCTGTTTGTAGTAGGCGCGTTGCTTATAAATGTACCGTGCTTGTAATCAGCCAAGCCATTTTAAGAATACTGCTTTAGTGTTAATTTGCAAGGCTCTGACTTACTAACGTTCGAAGTTTGAAAAACAGCACGTAGACAAAAACGTCCTCTATTTTCGGAAAAAGACGTAATTCCATTCCAATTCCATTCTTTCGAGCGTTGTCCCCATTCCATTCCGGGGTCGCGAAAATGTGGAATGATTCCGGAGTCATACCAATTCAGGAGTGGCAACTCCGCAACACTGGTGGGAAGCATTAAACCACACACTCTTTGCGCTATTAGCGTTGTCTGATGACTGGTTGTTATTTTACTCTTCTGCTACGCTATATTACATGTGTTAACGTGATTCCTTGCCCGGCATGACGCCTGTATAGAGTATTTTTGCGATGGAGTTATAAGCAGCAGCTTGACACTGTGGTGGAAGACGCGACTGCCACGCAGAGGGCGCGGATCCTAGAAATTTGTTTCTCATTTAATTTTTTCTTATATCACCCGATGGCGGTCACGTACACCGTCGGCGGCGGACAACTATGGCGCCAAAATCGGCTGTTGTGATCTAATAACAGCTTTCGCTGTAACAAACTTCAGCGCCGACAATGCCCTCTCCACTTTGGCCTGCTTGACAGGCGCGCAAAAGTCCACTTGCGTTAATATAAACATCTCTGGTTGCCACTGTTTTCGTTTTTCGCACAATTTCAACATAACTTTGCTCTGGAATTCCTGTCTGAGGCACGCGCTAATACTATACCCTGAGATATGCTTACATTGCATGAGCTCAGTTGTTCCGGATTGCGAAATTTTCTCGTGAACCGAAAGACGATTGAAAAAATTTCGGTTTCACTCCGGAACGAAATAATAAATAAAGTTTCGGTTACGTTTTTGTTCCGGTCAAAAATATCGTTTTTTTCGTTTTTCGTTTTCGGTTTTCGTTCCGTTCCGACACTCTGGTTGGCATTGCGTTCCGACGCGTCACCCGCATGCGCCGATAACCACTGAATTGTCACATTTCTCTCTTGCAGTTTGGCCGCACGCAATACTCGTTCGTCCACTCTACATACTTGGCCTTTGGCGGAGGTCTCGTGTAGTACGACCGGCACAAGACTATCGTCTTTCGACGACATTTGCAGCGAAGCACGCAGATACGCGGCCAATGTTTTGGTCAGTAAATAGTTTTAGACGTGCGAACTGATAAACAGACATATTTTTGTTTTTCAGCGCAAACCGGCCATATCATCTACAGATATTGCAGAGCGCCTTGCATTCTCCGCCTCGTACATAATGTCAGTTTGAGGCCCTTGTGCTTAGATTTAGGCTCACGTTAAGGAACCCCAGGTGGTCGAAATTTCCGGCGCCCTACACTATGGCGTCCCATCATACTCACTTCGAGGATCGTGGTTTTGGGACGTTCAACCCCATCATTTATTATAGAATGCCAGTTGATAGACGTCGCATTGAGCGCGATGTTTCCTTTATCATAGGCCTTAAGTGATCTGGTAGCGGAAAACCAGGCATGAACAATGCAGAACTATACATGGAGGAATGATAGATAAACGCGACCACTGTTAAGTCATGCATAGATGATAGACAAAGTTTTTCTTTGAAGGTTTCTTGTTCACTGCTTTTTCTCATTGTTACACTGCCATTCGTCAAGTCACGTATGTGATTTTCGCTAAATATATTGTAACCAACAAGTTCAACCCGGACCCTCCCCCTCAATAAAAATGCTTCCCGCCAGAATATGCTGCATAATAGGAATTGGATAGATTAGGCATTTGTACGTGCACCAAAGTGAGCTTTATTTGAAGTACAAATAAAAAAACAAGATTTCTACAAAGCTCGCTACACTGTTACTAAGATTTACAACTGAGAGAAATATAAGGGAGCCAGTCTGCTTTAGTGGCAGACAAGAAGCAGCGTGCATTCATGTGTGCCGCGCGTTCTGAGACAACTTTCGGTGGTAGTGTTGTTTTGCGTGACTTCATTTTTCGTGTGTCTGGTCCAGTAACCGCAATGTAGTGAGCTCAAAGCTGACTGGAAGAAGCTCACTGAACAATTCAAAATGGTAATTGTTGAGATGTAAAATATTAATCGTTGGCTTTAACAATCATTTCATTCAGCATAATGAAGTACCTTCCGTTCTTGCAAATTACCGCTTTGTATTTTCTTCCTTGCAAGAGTACTGGGCATACCACTCCCCTTCGCGCGTATGGCTCCACAGATATTAATGTTGCGCTATGAAAGCTCCACAGAGTTGTAAATAATGCTGAAAATACTTCACACCGAAGTAATTTCAGCCAGTATGTAAGCTGATGCATCGCACGACTGACATTCCAATTTCCATATTAGTGCCTTCACTCTTCTTTCATGTGTCCAAGTAATTTCCTGCTCGAACAAATGTTCTTACTCTGAGTACCGAAGGCCCCACATTCTGAAGCCCCACCGAATCAGTTTGTTCTTCATCTAGTGCTTGAGGAGGCTCTAGCCTTTGAATTTGACCATGTGCTCGTTAACAGACTGCTGTTTGTAGGATAATAAGTAGCTGGAACCACCTCATTGCAATGCTCGACAATATGTAGTTTTGAAGTTGGGCTCATCTCGACTCTGCTGAGTGTCGCCTGCAACATGCAGTGCACTTCTAAGCTGCTCGAAACGATTATGCGGTATTACACTGACATTAAAAGGGACACCTTGGCAAGTAAGCGTTGGTCCATCGTTTCTGAGCGCAGCGCTAGAAAGACGTGGTGACTCCCAGAAACGTCTTCATTTTTTTTCTTTAATTTCTGTGAAAAGAAATGCATTTTGTATTGTACAATCCATATTACCTTCCAAGAGTATGTCGGACACCAGTACATTCAAGTTTATCACAGCCTGCAAAATCTCACTAGGAATGAAAACGCTCTTTTCAAATTCAACAGCGGTGCACCGCACTGCTCGTATTGCATCTCATAGTCATTTTTTAATCTTTTGGTTTTGTACTGCTTTACTCTCGTGAAGTCCACCTTACTTTTGTGGCAGGTATTTAGTGCAGGTGAGAGCACACGTTGACAAGAGAGACGCAGTTTGCCTTAGAAGCTTACTTTGCTGAAATCACCCGTTCATCCCTGTGGCCATTGCTGGTCTTTGCCCCGAGGATATCCACATCGTCGTCGTAGAATTCCAAATCTTTGTCATCAACTTAGTGTGAGATGCGTCTTGAGCTTTACATAGCGTATACCGCCACGACGCATCACCACGCTGGTGCGCCGGATGCAGCGTGGCGCCATCTCTGGACGGAGACGGAAACCCCCACCGCGGCATCGTTGCTCAGTTGCGGCTACTCGCCGAGCACAGGCATAGCGTGTCCGGTTAAGAAAGGAAGTGTGAGGTGTCCTGTACCTGGCTTTGAAACGTAGCTATTGGAAATTTAAGCGTATTAGATGTTACAGCTACAGTGATAGCGCGAACTGGCATTAGGAAGAACTCGAGAACAATCTTCGTCTTATTGGTTTGGGCCATAATTCACGTATTTACTGTGGTCCTGTACGGAGAGTTAACAATAAAAAACTGTGCTTTTTTGAAGGGACAATAAACACAATTTTTGCCGCAAAGATATTCAGCAAGATTGAAAGATCGGGTGCTCAAATCGATACAAGCTACCTTCATTTCAGGCAGAATGTAGAGGAAAAAGAGTCAATACGTTTTTCGCACACCGCCGCGTCCAGAGGCCGCGCCATGAACTAGAGGTGGCGGCGTTTGGGGGAGTTTATCGCACCGGAAACAGGCGTGCCAAAAATGCGAGCCGTCACCCTCGTCTCTCCACCCGCTCAGTTCCAACTGCGGTTCTTAGAACCAGTACAATCGGCAGCCGCAGCGAACAATGTTCCCGGGTGGGTACAGCCAGTGTTGTACACGCACTTCTGAAACAGGAATGGAATCTCTTTCCTCTTTCCTTCCCAGTTTTGTAAACGAGTTCCCGTTACCAGCTCCGTTAATGCGAAAGGAATTCGTAGCGCCTCCTATAAGCCGTTCACTCGGTCTCTTCACATAAAAAAGTTGGCAGAGCAGAAGTGCAGAACAAACATATTTATGCACTCTTTGTTTCCTCGGACAATCGCCGAGTGGAATACCTTATCTGCTGAAGCTGCAGAACGTTCCTACATTGATTCGTTTCTTCAGGTGATCAGAAATACAGCGCCATTAGCGTCACCATGCTTGAAGCGTCATGTTACGTTATGTACTCTTTTGCTATCGGTTATCACATGGCTGCTTACGAATACAGGGGAATAATTTATATTTTCCGCCTTTCTTACTGGGATGTGAGCGTTGTCTGCCATATTATTCGTTCCCTTTCTTTGCTTCTATGTTTTATCAATGCCATTGCTTCGCAGTATGTTACTTTTTGTTCGTTTTTTTTCTTTTATGTATAACGCTAATCATAATTATAGCTTGTGTAGTGCTGTCAATTTATGTCCCCACTTCTACCTAAGGCCTCTACAGAAGGCAGGCATTATGTTCCAAAATAAAATAAAGAAATAAATAAAATAATCCCAATGCGAAATAAAGAGCGTTATTTAAAAGTCACAGTGAACTACATATATTATACAGATTTGAACGTTGCTGGCAGCAGATTATTTGGAGCCAGAAAGAATGCATGAGCAGAATTTCGAGACATGTACACGTAGCGCTATCTCTTGTTGGTAGCAGCGGTGGCCTGTCGTAACTGAATGAGTTAATAGGCAAATATAATCATCTCACTAAAAAGAGTTAGTTATCAAAAACGACTCCTGGTTCTATACAGCAGATACTTATTTGGACATTCTGTTAAAATTAGTGTCACACTGCAAACCGTGTTGCTTCATAGAGTTTAATATTTTACAATTTGGCCCCATGAGTTCCTAATGGGCGTTGTCCAATTGTTCTGGTAAGCCACACGCTTTGTAGTGCGATTCTGCAATTTTACCAAAATATTCCAATATGCTCCTACGTTATAAGGCCCGGCGTCGTTTTTCATAAATAGCTTTTTTAAAATGACATGATTGTTTTCGACTATTTCCTATTCATTTATGACAGGACGCCGTTGCTGCCGCCGAGTGATGGCGCCACGTACAGATTTCCCTAAATCCTGGGAATTCCTTAGAAGCACTTCTCGACGAATTGCTTCAGGGGTCACTGGACATACTCCACACATGGCAAACTGCAGCAATGGTGCTCGGGTATTCAAGTTCAGCACATATGTCGCTTTCCACTTCACTCTTCAGATGCGCGCAGTCACGATACTGCTCTTAAGATATGCGAATTGAAAGTTATTCACGTGCACACCTATAATTAAATGTCATGCGCGAGCAATCACATCGATAGAAACGATACAGAGTAATTATTTGAATGCTTATTCGATATCAGACTATGAGGGGAACATCAATGCCCACAATATATATTCGCAGCTTTTCTTCTTTGATGTTAGTGAGAGCTGCATATCGGTGTTGGTGTCCGACAGAACATGCCGTTTTTTCGCCAGCGTTTCCATGGCACTAAAAAGCCGTTTCACCGAAGTGTTTCAGAGTACTGCCGTGTTGTTAGTGAGGAAAATTTTATTCGCTCTCTCGATATTTTTTCTTCTACGAGAGCGGGTAGTCTACCGCTACAAGTGCTGTGACAAGTCATAACGTGCCTCAACCGGAAGGGTTTGATGCCCGAACGACAAGAAAGCTAGCCTCGGGTGAAGAAGAGGTGGCAACATCTGCATTAACTGACTTTATCCCTGGAGCTAGGTCTGTCTTTCTGTTTACAGTCGCCGGGTGAGACATTGATGTCTCGGTTCTATGATGGCTTAACCCTTTAAATTAAACACCTGGTGACAACGAGGTCACCAGAAGTTCCTTGCGCGTCATGGGGCTGCCCTACTACCCTGCATAATGTGCTGCGTACGTGCGTGCGTGCGTCCCTTCAATTGATAAGTACTCAACAGTCCATTGATTATGAAAGAGAACGCTGGCAACTCGATGGAAGATCCAGAGTCTAGCACAATACAACATTTGAAGCGGACCATCCAGCTGGACTGGTTCCAGCGAACCCCCGAATTTTGTTTTTAAACAGTCATTTGTGCTTGGTCGCAGTGAAAAAACACCAAACAAACGCATACATTCCCCCCTCTCCACAACAAGAAGAAACAAGCTTGGACGACACTCCCTTTCCGCAACACTTCCAGCATTCCGCGCTACCCGCAGCCAGAGGCCACTCGATATGCTCGCCTAGGACCACTTTCCGCAGTTGGTTGGCCGCGGCCACATCGACTGGACAGCGGTGCCCTGCAGGGATGGTTTTAACGCGACGGTGTTAAAAAGCTGGTTTCGCCGAAACTCCGGCGTTGGTTTCGGCGGCAGCAGCGTCTATGGTTGTGAGCGAATAATCATCGTAGCACGTGAGCCAAATTTCGAGGTAGATGCCAATAAAGATAGGACCCGGATGGCGTCCCACTTTTGATTTCCTTGCGACACGGTTTAAGTTTCCAACGAAAAAGCGAATGCAGGCTAGCGACTTGGAAGGTGATACGAACAAGGTCCGATTACGCTATCGCGTTTGAGTGGCACAAGCGTAGAACCACACCAGGCGTCCAAACACGGGAATTTCACATCGAGATGGTCATCTAAAGACCCATCGATAGCAAAGCTTTCAGCCATAATTAATCAACACCGTCAGCAGAAACGGCATAAGAAAGCATGCAGCTGCTCTGCTGCACGTGTTGCTTTACGGACGCATAGTGGATACGTTGCCAATTCGGCGAAGAAAGAACTGTATATCGTAGTGTGCGCTTCGCAGCAGTACTTGTACTAGGCATTCTAGGATACTTTGAACGGTCAATGTAAACGCGTAAAGGTGTTCCTTCCTTGTGGCAAGGTTGAGCTGCCAACCGAGAAACGAAGACAAGACTAGCGATTGAGAGGCGAGGCGAACGGAGCCGGATAAGATGTGGGTTTCTACTCTTGAAGGCGAAGCTCAAGCGTCCCAAATTTTCGAAGGCCAGCCGCGGCGCTTCACTTCTCGAAAACCCGCTCTCCCCGCATTGTTTCATGGAATTCTGCCACAGCTTTCCGCTACAGAGCCGCATCCACTACCAAACAAATAGCTCCGAAAACACAGCGAACCACAGCCCGCTCATACGGAAGACAGATGCTGCAAAACGTTTAGAGAGATAACGCCCTTCCATCTACCGTTCCTTTATAAACGTAACGAGTTACCGTCATAGTTCTACCTGTCCTTAACGGAAATGTGGCGTTCTCCCGTTCGTCCATAAATGAACTAGTTGCAGGAAAGCCGTTCCTTATAACACAGTTCCGTACAACACTGGGTAAAGCCCCTAAATGTTTGGGCACGGCTCAACGTTTTTGTGGAAGGGGCGAGTGAGATGTAAAAGTGAGTTGGAGACAGGGAAGTAGCAGGGCAGGAAAGCGGGCACCCTGCATGCGCCTCGATGACTTTGACGTAACATCTCGCGCTTTCACGCCGCTGCTGCATGCTGACAATCCTCTAAAATTACTGCCAGCTGTTAAAATATTATGTGAAATAAATACTGTAGATCTGAACAGCCATGACCTCTCAGTAGAATTGCGGTATTTTAGTGAGATTTGGGCAAAATTCAGTGTCGATTTAAGCTTTTGGCTGGTTTCCCCACATGTTTCGTTTCGTTGTCGCCACGATGACGTGATGGGCTTGTTTGAGTGCCCGGATAACGCCACTACTATTTCACTCAACATGACTTGAAGTCTGCTGAAAACGCGGCCTTCTCTAACTAAACAAGGACAATGCTGACTTCATGCGCATAAAAAACAGACTCACATGAAGTAGAGCGACTACTATCAGAACATAGCACGATTATCTATACGTCGTCCCTGCAATAATGAACTTGTTTATCTTTTACGCAGACACGTACCTGCTTATATTGTCCGTAGTTTCATAATACCCACAAGAAAAAAGGCTACGATAGGTATCGATACATCATTGTGAGATATTAAAATTGGATGCACTTAGCAAATTCAAGGAAATGTTTCTACATAAAATGTGTCACAGATGTTACAGTAAATCGTTGTAATAATGGTCCTCTTGTGGTGTCGTAATTTCTAAGGTAATGTAGGTTGTTAGGCGCACTTTTGTGCCTGCCAATATATTTTTCAAAATTTAAAGAGAATCTCCCCCAGAAATCACTAAATCTCACTTGGATATAATATACGCTCATTTGATGTCCTCTTACCTCTTAATTGGCGTACGAGTTCTCCAGTACTCGAGATTTTTCCATAAGGCCAGTTTTTGGGTGTTTGTTCTGCAAGTGAAGAAAAGGTTGTTATTGGTATCAAACGCAATTCACCACTCTAAATGGAAGCGGATTCACGAAATTACGCAAGGGATGAATAATTGTAAAGAAGTGACTCTAGTATTAAGAATTCGAAGGGAAAAGGTGATCACAAAACATGTGAGCGCCAAATATATGGGTGATAGACATGTTATATTGCATATTTACCCTTTTACACGCTATCTACATGATTGTGTACACCACTTGTTCTCGCTATTTGTACTAACTAGGGGCTAAAGAAGATGGAGATATATCGAGCTTTGGATGAATTGAACCTTCTGCAAAGTGAATTTCTCTTCATTTAACTTCACTTTGCAGTGTACTGTTGCATATGATCACTTTGCTTAAGGCCCTACCACGTACGAAGAGTCGTTCGACGTGCGGCTTCCTGCGAGCAATGTGAAAAGTATAATTTTATTGCTCAAAATAGACATAACGAAAAATGAACTTGCGCTATATTTCTAGCCTGAGATTTCATTCAACTTATGCGAAATCAGAGCATCAATGTCTGAAGGATAAATAGACAGGTAATTACAACACATAAATCGCATATTATGACAATTTCTGTTGTATAGACTATCGAGTGCCTTTAAATATCGTTGCATTGATTTGACATATCTACCGGCAGTTGTTCATAGGTGGCGCCCGAAAGTGTTAAGGCTAAAGCCTTAGATGCCTCATCAAACGCGGACATATCGACGGCGGCGTCAACACGACAGATGCCCAATATCATCACGTCATTATGCCGCCATATGACGTCACCATGATGTCACAGATTGACAAAATATGTGACGTCATCATGACGTCACTTGTTGAGGTCATCACATAACGTCGTCGCGTGGTCAAAGGTGCGCCGGTCATGGAGGCAATTGCAACCAGTTTAGGCGCAGAAAGCTTGCCAAGCATCCGATACCGGAGGAAGTGTACCATCGTGTTAGGGGCAGGTAGCTTTCGGAGGGGGGCGGAGAAAAAGAAGAAGATGGCTTTTGCCTTCAAGTCCTCTTTGAGTGAGTTTTGTTACGTCAAGGCAGCTTTAGACAATATTTGTTTCCAGAAGTGTTTTTCGTTGGGCTAGTTGGTCACACATTGTAAAAGGTAAAAACAGCGCAAAATAGACGAGACGAACGAAGAACCACACAAAGCTCGTCCTGTGTGGGGCGTCGTTCGTCTCGTCTATCTTGCGCTTTTTTTTTTTAGCTGCTGCAAAATTTCTTGAAGCGAAGGTGGTTTGCGAGGGAGTTCTTTTCTTAAATTGGAAGTCACAAATACATGCAAACCACTGCCCACGGAATGCGGGTATGAGGCACATCTGATTCTCCGGTTTGTAATCAACCAAGGAACGGCGATAACAGATTTTCTAAAACACTTACGCGAACACGTTATGGAGCTGGTGCGGCACAATATGTGGGCAAGCGGCGGCATCGTTGTCGGTGAGGGAAATATAACAGGGGCAGAAAGTTTGAAAAGCAAGGTTACAGCCGCAATTGCATCCAAGCATTCTGGGTGGCATTCAAGTAATCACCTACAGAGCTACGCCAGTGCTTGAAACTGCTTACGAAAAAGACCCTATGGTCATATCGCAGCAACGTCGACTGTGGTTGCAGTGGTCGCTATTTGCGTTTACAGCAATGTAACAAGCATTACATATTAATCCTTACGACTCACAAAGCTGTGGTCAATCATTGCTCATCCCGGAGGAATGCGACAAAAACCGCTTCTTATGATATGCACATCATTGCACCGTATGGTGCTATTCATTTCGATAAAACTGACATCTGTGCTCCGTATAATCAGTCTACTGCCAGGTTGCACGGCATTAAGCACACTGGAGTCGCAGACATGTGATGCTATTGATTGTGATCTGACCGCCTAAGAAGGCTGTCGCTCCAGCCCTCACGGTCGTGCTCCTCGACATTTCTGCACTCCATATTCTTCAACAAGTTATCTTAAGAACCAAGAAATTGTGAATGTACAGATGGCACTCGTCCTTACAGAGCATACGAAATAAAGAGGATGACAGAGTTACAATTGTTGTGACTTCTAAACATGCACAGCGACATGAAAGACCCAAAAAATCAATTGAGACAGTACGGCATTTACACGTGTATAAGTTTACGCAACTTATGACTTAACTTTTAACAACTAAGTTAAAGAAGATATTGTATTTTTTCATAGCACATTCTCAATTTAGTTACTCTTTGTTACTTTGGGGAAGAGGAATTAAGACCAATAATGAAAGCTTTCTTCATTGCAGAGGAAAACAATTTGTTCACTTCACTCAGCAGATAATGTAGATACATCAGCGTTCATGTTGAAGTATAGAATTACACATTCTGCCTTTTTTACAACATAAAGCTGTCGATGTATATATTGCGAAGTACCGGGAGACTGCGTTTTATTGAACCGTCAACACTTAAGCAAGAACACCGGTGACGACCTGCTAAAACACACATTGATTTTGAAAGAACGTGCACGTACTATGGAATCCTAACCGCAGACTGCCAAATTAGGAAATCATGTAATGAGCACCCTGCAAGAATTGAACTGGCGCGATCAGACACCAACTCTCAAATTTTTAAAATGATAATTTGCTCGCTCTTTAAAAATTTAGGATGTATTGTACTTATGGTGACGATTATAGGAACTGCAGTCTGCCATATAACGTGTGTGTATATGTGGCGTTTTTTTTTCGAAATGGGCTAAATCCAGAAATCGAAACTAGCTCAAATATTGCTCCATTGGCAAGTACATTCTCTCAACTTTCCTCTAAAGAGAGATCGGAACGAATGAGTGAAATACCAACAGCTACGTGTGCGCACAGATCCCGTTTCAAAACGAAATTGAGCCAGATCCATGCGCTGTATAGAGCGAAATGAGTCAAATCCAGTATGCCGATAGGAGAGCGCTTCGGCGATCACGTGATTCGGCGAACGTGAAGCCTCCGTGTGATTTCCCGCCTAGCCTGACTACTGTGCCTGTTTGCTGGGTGTTTGTGCAAGTTTTTTTTGCCCTTGCGGAGCTGGATTATCATGGATTCTGATGGGAAGTGGAGAGAGTCGGCGAGAGATCGGTCCCGAGACGTCGACGACATCGTGAACAGAAGCAATGTCGACGCCGACGAAGCAGAATGTGCCACTGCCGGCAATATCAATAAGTTGTTTTCAAGAATACCGCATTGAATTCCATGTCTCAATTCGAAATGAGCCAAATCCAAAGTTATCATGCTAATAATGGTGAAATCCGCTGCAATATTTTTTAAATTGATTGTGGCCAGAAACTTCCCCTAGCCGACATGGAAAACAATCATAGAATGCTTTGACAGCGTTGTATTTAGATTGCATAGCAAATTTTTGCCATTTTCTCAAATTCTCTTTGGATGGATTTGACCCATTTAAAAAAAACAACACCTCATATGTTCATGTATACACTGAGCCTCTGAAGAAATGTGTCTAAAATCCTAAAAGATCAAGAAAATGCGATATTTGTTCGATGCCTACAGAATTACTTCTCTTGTAACGAAGACACCTTAAGGTGGCTAAAGACATCATTTGGGACAGTTAAGAAAGTTAAAATATTTTTTTAATTAGTCGAGTTTAGAGGTTATGTCAAACGAGATAATTGAAGTGCTTTCTGCGAAGTATGCTTCGAAATTTAGAAGTAATGAAATTCAACGAAATTCACCTGAAAACTCACACGCGCAACAGCGCAACTTACATATTCCTCTGAGACGTCCAGATTGAGTGAGCGTCGTTTCCATCAATCCAATAATCCATAAATATACTTCGTTGTGTGGGTAGGGAGACTGCGCTTGCAATTCGAGCAAGCAAGGCGCACATGCGTCAACGAACGCGGAAAATTACACCTGTTAATTGTTTTCACAACACTGACGTTGAAGTCTAGCGTTGTCCCTGTATTCCTTCTTCTCCTCCACCTCTTTTTTTCGCTAGTAAGCACGTCATACAGGTCGCCTTTTTGTTGCGCTAGTTCGGGCTTCCGTTTCGGTTTCGCCGTTGAACTTGCTTGAACTTTATTGCGCCACAATAATTACTAAAGCCCACATGTTCTATATCCGAAAGGTACGATCGGTTCGCCGCATGAACTACTTCATTTCTCCCAGTTCACTTCACCGCCTAACTCTACTAATTAAAGAGATAAGAATTTTAATTTCCTGCCACAATTGAAGTCTTTAACCATCTTGAGATGCCTGCCGCAACAGAAAAAGCAATTGTGAAGAGAGCGACTAATATCGTATTTTCCTTATTTAACAGAATTTTGGACACAAATTTTGAAACGCCTGTATATGTTTATATATGTGTATACGTATATGCATTGCACATCGTAATTACCTATATTTTGCACGCATTATATGTACATGCACCTAAATGCGGAAACTGTGTTAAATGCCAGTTTTTCTTGTTATTTATCATATAATTGTATGATGTGAAATGTTTTGTGGTCAAGCTATTTCTTTGGTGGGTTGGAGATTTTGTGTGTCTTATGAATATTCTATTAAATGCGAAGCATTTCTTAGCGAACCTCAGCCACTTTGGCCGTTTCTATCTATCTATCTATCTATCTATCTATCTATCTATCTATCTATCTATCTATCTATCTATCTATCTATCTATCTATCTATCTATCTATCTATCTATCTATCTATCTAGCCGCCTACGTCTGGGCGCTCTCCTGGTCGTCTCCATAACTTGTAATATACCAAAATTGGTCTAGCAGGGATCAGTGTATGACGAACACGATTCACTGGGCCAAGACATGAAAACGCAAAATACCTGTCGCGTACGTCATGAAACCCTTTCTCTCAGTCACGTGTGGCACATACCCGTAAACCAGAGCTAATGTTATGCGGGTATGTGCCACAGGTGATACCGAGTCTCAACGAACACAGTAACCGCGAACACACACATTCACACGCAAGGAAAGTGATAATAATAATAATAGTTGGGGTTTTATGTCCGAAAACCACGATATGATATGAGAGACGCCGTAGCGAATGGCTCCGGAAATTGGACCATTGGGTATTCTTTAACATGCACCGAGATCGAACAGAACACGGGCATCTAGCATTTGGCCTCTATCCAAATGCGACCGCAGCGGCCGGGATTGAACCCGCGACTTTCGGGTCAGCAGCCGAGCACCTTAACCGCTACACCACCGCGGCGAACGCAAGGAAAGTGAGGAAACTCCAGACAAAACACCCCTGGAAGATGCTCAAGTACCATCCACTCGTCCACATGGTCCGCAACGTGGACCCCGTGGATTACGCAAAAACTGGCGTCAATGCTTCGTACAATAAATCTGCTGAGAGAGCCAGGTCTCTCATCATTACCGGTGTCTTGAACATTGATTTATCAAGACCCAAAAATGTCTGGTCCTTATATTGCGTGTAAGACGGATTGGATGTGGCGAGGGCATCAAAAGACCTCGCTGCCACGTCCACGACAAGAGACATCATAGATCATTTCATCGTAAGAGGCATCCAGGATTTCCACCAGCTGTACTATACATCGCACTTCACTACACTTAGACCCCTCGTAACCGCGATCACGAACGGATCTGGTTAACAAGTCCGGTCCAGCTGCTGGTGCTCACTGATCACGATGATGATGACCTTCTTCGAGAACTGTCAAGAACCCCTTCTACACATACACACGGGTTCGTGAAACGTGCTTGCGTTTTCCGTCATAACGGACAGTGTAAGCATTACAACGCTAACTGTGACTGAATCGTACGTGCAGCGCGCCTGCGCGGGCCATTCGGCTCTGTATATATCTATGGAAACTTTCTTGAACGAAGCTTAGTTGCGACTTACGCCTGTCCTGCAGGTCTGTGTTCCTTCTTTGTCCTGTTCGGATTCGCTCTATCCAATATTGATAAATATAAGCACTGCATATCAGCTTACCGCGTCTGGTGTTGGTAACACCCATGTGTCTCTTGTCATTGCTACACAACTGTAAAGAACTGCTTATATAATAGATACGCGACTCCTCAACATTTGATTGTGCGTATACCACTTCCATATTTCTCTAGCGTCATGTGAAAAATTACGCCACAGTCACCATCTCGCGCATGCTTCGCATAACATCGATTCCCACGGTACGTGGGATCTGCCAATTTTTTCAATTATGTATAGCTAAAGAAGCAATGCTGCTGCTACGCGCAGTGCGATCAGGACCACGTCAGGAGGCCAACCAGCTCCTTTTGTCCTGGCAAGGGCAATGTCTTGTATTGTAAAAAAATGAATAAATAAATAGGAATAAAAATAGCTTAGCCGACATCGTGATGAACAGTTACGCAAAAAATACACCCCCATTACATACCTTCAGAGAGAGCAGGCCTCCTTGCGTCTGACGTAGCTGTAAATAAAGTAATATTAGCATATCCCCCTTTGGCTGAGCAAGAATAGCTCAAGGAATACCTGGAGATGTAGAAAATATATTGAATTTTTAACTACCCGCTCAGCATATAAAACCCTTCAAAGAAATTCTCGTACTGTGTTTTGCACTTACGTGCTGGAATTTCCAAAAACTGACTCCAGGTTTGAAAAATACGTGAAAGACTTATAGTTTGTGGGCGGCATGAGATCAGAAAATCAGCAAGAATTGTTTAAAGCGTTCTGAACATGACCAAGAATGAAATAGATAATTTCAGAAGGAAGGCTTCTACCCTCGCCCTCTTTAAAAAGAATTGAACACAAGCCTGTATCTGTTACTGGAAAAAAAGGGTTACGAACCCCACACAAGGTCAAACCTTGTGAGAAGAACGTGGTTGCAGATGTGCAGTAATCTAACCACCTGATATTTGTGCCGAAGTCTACCTATCTAGAAACGATATATATATATATATATATATATATATATATATATATATATATATATATATATATAGCACGAAGTTTATATGTAGACATTGCGGCCGCATCGCAACGCCAACACCAAAATAAGGAAGTCCAATGAACAACTTTGACCGCCTCCACAACACAAAGATGCGAGAGATCGACCCCGGGTCTATGATACTCGCTATTCATATTTTTGTTGTTAAAAACGCCAAGCAGCCAGGACATCTGAAGACCTTGTATTATACTGGACCAAGTGAAAGAACAAAAGAGGCATCGATCAGAAACATGGTGCGATATTACCAGCGTGAGGGTAATGACAGCCGCCCGGAGAGTAGCGATCCACATCGCTAGCGCGAGCACGATGAAGAAGACGACGAGATACAGAATGTATCAATAAACCGATACAGTCGTAATATCTGCTTAAAAACTTTATATATATATTCCAAGGCGATAGAGGCAACACCCTGGCTGCGGGCCGGCTATACTTCTGACCACGAGGACCCAAGCTACGCTTCCTCTCATCGTCATCACAATATACATATATGGTAGTGGGGAAAAGAGACAGCGGGACAGTCGAGTAGGATGCTGTCGCGCTGTCTCTCTTCCCCACTACCATATATTTACGATAGGCGATGTAGGTGACTGTGGTGCATGGATTTGAAAGAAAGCTGATTTTAAGCGACATATTTTTAGGTAGAATTGACAGATCGCTTAGTCTACATCTTGTTAACTCCAAGGTCAATAAAGTGTACCGGTATGTCGATGACTACCTTGTTTTCTTAACCAATGACCCAGTTGCAGACGAGCTATGTGTGGCACAAATTATTTCGCAATTTTCTGAGCATTTTAAGCCCTTGACCCTTAATCATGAATTACCTGAGAGCAATGTCATCAAATTCCTCGATATACTGTTCACTTTTCATCCAAACCGCATATGTTGGGCCCCACCACGTATGTACAAGCCTGTCCTACCATACGAATCCGCTCA
>NC_051186.1:19315660-19343259 GCF_013339695.2 Rhipicephalus sanguineus
CATTGGCATGTTCCAGTAGGAAACGTAGTAGAAGTAGAAGTGTTAAGTGTTAGCTAAAAGCCGAACTTCTTCTGTCTCTAATTCCCATTAGCAGCCATTCCTTACCTCCAAGGTATTGCCTGGTGAGATTTCTCCTGTGCGTGATTAAACAATAAAAATTTTGTTCAAAACCTAAACCTCCTTGTTCAAAACGCCGTTGATTGATGAAATAAACCAACGAAAGATGCCAGATGTTTTCTAAAAAGCAAACGAAAGAAACGCCAGGATGTTTCTAAAGCAAAACGAAAAGACGCCAGCTGCGTAACGAAAGGACGCCAGATGTTTTCTAAAGCAATGATTTTCTAAACAATGAAAATTCACAGCGTACATGTAAAATTAAAGTGAGCTGCAAGTCGACATAACTCATCGAACCTTTAGTATAAACGCGCCCGATCTCACGTCGGTGATGATGTACTAGGCTCAAAAGCCGCTCCTATGTCTTTAGTGCGGTCTTTGCAATAAATGCAACATTTTACGTCTAGCTACAAAACACCCTAATGGCAACCACCATACCGTGCTCGAACATGCCTAATAGTTGAGTGGCAGCGCAGTTTCATGAAAATGTAACTAAACCGGTTGTGGTAAACAGGGGCAGACGCTTCGGTCACATCTTCAAACCTTCAATGTTTCAATTTATGCGCGGTTTATAGATGCGGTGCATCTGGAGCGTTGTTCGCCTGCACTTGACGAGATAGCACACGGACTATTAACGCCATCGAGCAACTAGATTTTGGTTAGCTATGGTCATCCATGAAACGCGAGCACTTGGCTTCGCGCAAGACCCCAGGACGTCTGCTGCAACGCGTAAGCGCTGTAGCAGACGCCCGGAACTGGCAGCTGAGATACAGCGAAAATCAGGCGAAAATACATTCGCTATCATCGTATACCCTCGATGCTAGACGCTTCGCGTGCTGCCTTGCTATCACCTGCGCGCACTTCTTTCTTTTCCTTGTCGTTTCATCGGCTTTTCGCGTTGCCTCCTTGCCCTCAAAAGTGGCGAGTAAGTTAAATTCGTACCATTGCTATCGTATTCCCCTCGAGATACGAGAATTCGTGGCTAAGAAATTGCGCAGGCAAGAGAAAGCTTTGTGAATTCGGCCCCTGATGTTTAGTGCTTACCCACCGGAAGTGCTCGAGCGCGTTGCCCGGCTGGCTGGCGTCTAATAATGGCCGTACTGGCTACCGATGCACCGCTTGTTTTCGTTCTTGCTGTATTGGAGGCTGGGAGCATTTCGTTGTTGACAGGTGCGAGACACATTGAATTCTACGGGCGTCCGCCGCGGCGGGAAAATATTTTGCCGTTGCCAGACTCGTCTTATGCGACTTAGTTATTACGAGTTTCGACTGTATTCCATGACGAATCCGATGTTATGACAAGCTTCCAACTTTCAGCAAATATACTACATAGCGGTGAAACGCAGTGTAGTTGGCAGAGAGCTTAGAATTAAAAACAGCAATTAGAACAGGGCGAAGCATAAAAGAAGAGGAGACAGTGCGTTTCACAATTGTGTAATGTGCATTAGAACGGTAATATAGTCCTGCTTGTTTGAAATGCGAGCGCTTAACGCAGACAAGGACTTAATAGGAATAACACACGGACAGGCGCTTCACGGAGAAGCGCCTGTCCGTGTGTTTTTCTATTAAGTCCTTGTCTACGGTAAGCGCTCGCATTTCAAGCAAGCAGAATGAATCACCAGCTAGCCCAGTCAGCCATTTTGACAAGGCAATGCCACGCCCTCTTCTTGTATTCGGGTTTAACCAGCAAGGATGATTATCAACGCTCGACGCTGTCCACGCCGCAGTGATCGAGAAGCTTCGCGATTGTAGTAGATCGTTTTGTTAAGATTGCGCGCAAGACGCGAACGCTCGAGCTTATTCTAGAACATATGCGACAACCAGCGGTAACGCTGGAATATTCGACGGCACATATATAAATGACGACGCGCTGCACCGCTGGTCAGTTGATCAACGGTCGACGCTCTGTTCGCTGCTATCAGTGTATCGCTGTAGTTTGACTTTCAGTTTCCCGGCCACAAGTTCGGCCAAATAAACAGTTTCATCTCGGACGTGCTGACTGCTGTCTTCGTCGACGTCACGACCACGTGACATCTGCATTTATACATGTGTCGTCGAATATTCCAGCGTTATCGCTGGTTGTCGCGCATGTTTTGGAAAAAAGCTCGAGCGTTCGCGTCTTGCGCGCAATCTTAAAACGATCTACTACAATCGCTAAGCTTCTCGAACACTGAGGCGTGGACATCGTCGAGCGTTGATAACCATCCTTGCTGGTTAAAGCCGAATACAAGAAGAGGGCGTGGCAATATAGTACTATCGTATGGCTGCATCTAGGAGTGGGACGTACAACATCCTCCTTAAACATCATCTATAAACGTTTCTAGACCTCTAAATTTTCAAATTATAACGCATTGGAACATAACTCATGAAAACACCAGAAAGCACCGTAATGCGCGAACACTCATGCAAAAATTGACGAAGAAGAATGGGATTTACTACTACTACTACTACTACTACTACTACTAACAATAATAATAATAATAATAATAATAATAATAATAATAATAATAATAATAAAATATTGCATGTCTTTAGGCCTGCCGGAGCCATTGGTGGCGTCAGCGGGAGAGCCTGTCAGACCTCCAGGTATCCTAGACAGAGCGTGAGCATATATTAACCAGGAGACTTTCTGAATGATTCCGTGACCAGAATTCCGCTCGTAGAAAAGTCACCGGTAGACTCGGGGAATGTTTGAAAATTGCTATAGTTTCAAGACAATCATATACTTTTTGCGGTAGCCTTCTCGGTGTGACTTACTCGGCCTGTTGGCTCTTTCACCAAGGTCACTGACTGATTAGTACTTGTTAATCTAATGCGTTCTGTAGCCAGATTCTGCGCAGCGGCGGTGTGGCACGATGACGACGCGTGCCATGAAAACGGCCTAAACACATTTTATTCTTACAAGGGAGGCTCTATGGGTGTTAAGGCGCCGGTTGTATAGGCGCATCGACGACCGCCAGTCTGAGTTGGCGATGCTCGCGCCAAGTATATCGTCGAGTATAAAAAACGCCAGGCCTGCGCTGAAACCGCAGCACAGTCACAGCGAAAGCTGGAAGAGCGGCGTTTCCTAGTGCCCGTTGTAAGCTTTCTTGGGGTCACTGTAAGCTTTCTTGGGATACATGTACACTAGCAACCTACCCACTATGCCATAAATCACAATTTTTGTGAAGTTGGGAAACACCTTCTAAGCCATTATTCTTCATTCTGCGGAGAAGCGAGGTACCAGCTACACATCTGTAAGGCATTATGCGCACTTTGTGGACGCGACCACTGATGACGATGGACACCGGCGGTGGCGGTGGGCAACTACGGCACCAAAAACATCCGCTGAAATGATCTCATAACAGCTTTCGCTGTAAAAATGTATTCTATAGGCACAATCGAATTCCGGTGTAGTTGTTTCGGTTCGTCGGCGGTCAAGAGAGATTAGTACGGCAAAATCTCAAGGAGATCGGTCGGAAGGCTTACAAGAATGCCACCCCCGCCCCCTCTTCAGCTGTTCAGGCTGCGCTGTTGCTCCGCACCAAGCTACTGCATTAACAGTGAAGTCCGATATGGACCGTGACGTTGTTGCGGTAGCATCAGAGGGGGAAGGTGGAAGATAAATAAATACGTGTTGCTGGCGCAACGTACCCTTTCCAATTACATCGAAACTATTCCGCTAAGAAAGGCCATTGGTAAACATTTGCGCGCACCATCAAAGGCATGGCTGTAAAGCGTGATACATCGTTTGCGCTTGGCCTCCGTGAAGGATGTAAACTGATGTTATCCATGCTAATAAACGCTCGATGATGGCGAACTATTTATTGGGTGATTCAATATACACAGTACTGTGCATATGAAAATGTTCGCTTTATTATATTTTTATCCTAGCGTTCAATTGCACTTGAATAGGGCGTTCTGGCGGTACGTTAGGTTCTGTGGCTCTTCAAGTGACGTAAGAACTCATGGTGGCCATTCCGTTGTCATAATGCTAGCGCTAATGCCATATAGTCGACGGATAACTGACGAATGATGTATTTCCAGTACGTGTAATGAGCGCACCACCTCAGCATGCGTTATTAGTTTTGAACAGTAATTTTTACGTGTTTAATATGAATGTATGTATTCAAAGTGACTGTTAATTTGATCTCTGTTCTTTCCTTCCAGAAATGGCACTCTACTGGTCAATATGTATGTATATGATAATAATACTGTCATTTAGCTAGTCTAGGGCTCAGCAAACATCCTTTGTAATAAGGTGAAGACAGGCGCAGAATGTATTGAGACGATGGGTATTCATGTGAATTATATAACATACTGTAGTGTTACGTATTGTCAATTCAGTCGCGTCTCCTGGTAAATGTGTGCGTTTTTTAGCATAAGTCAGAATAATTGAGTACGAGTTCTGCATGCTCATTCAGGCTTTCATCTGTGGGCTCGTACATACAATCTAACCATTTTCTGCGCACAATTTTCTTACCTTCCATATCTCTAACATAATTTGCGCGCGGCTGAAAAAGAAGGTTGCACCATATGACCAACACAGGAAATCATTTATTTATTTACATTTGTTTCAAATGAACGATCATGGCACACTCTCATAACCGACTTATTTATTAGCTTGGCAGCCCAATATATCCTCAATATTGTATGCCCGCATCATGTGCTCTAAGCAGAAATGCAGTTGAAAGGGTACATTTTTCTTCCCTTGAGAGAGTACTTACGCGGTAAGAACATCTAATTCCGTTTAATACAAATATCAAGAGCTTTAAGCGTGAGTGTCCATGCAGTTAGATTGCTATTTAGTCCCGGTATTTGCATTTTACTGTGATAGCTTCCGTCTCCACAGCTGCGCCATTAGTAATATCATTTTTTTTGGCGTCTGAAAGCCGCGAGATGATTATGAGGAATGTCGTAGTGGAGGGCTCCGGAAATCTCGACCGCCTGAGAATATCTAACGTGACGTTTGTCCAAGGACGCGGGTTCAGTTTCACCTCACTGGATCAACAGTATACACAGCTACCCTCATGCGTAGTATCTTAGAGCCTGAGTCGCTTTGGGACGTTAAGCTCCCAAACCAACGCCACATCACCAAGACGTCGGACTTGAATTCTTTTTGGCTATTCAAGAGAAACTTGCCTCCGCTTCTCGGTGGCTTGCTCCTCCCACTTGTGACGTCCTTGTGTGTCAACTAACGTCACTCGACCTTTGTGTCGAGTGTAAGACGTCTTTCCTGCAGCAGCCAGTAGAACCTGTATCTACTTTAAAGAAAGTTCAGTCCTCTCGTTGCTCTCTGGTTGGCAACATGCTTATATCATTCCTGAGCGTACCTAAGGCCCCGAACGAACTTGAAGGCTTATTGTAGTCTTTTGAACGGGTCATTGTGTTTCACATTTCAAGCATCTACGACTTGTAATTTCCGTGTCAATAAATTTTGTTTTCAAATATGTACATCGCTGAGGCACCGTACTTCGAGGTCATATAAGCACATTGACCCCAATAAATAAATAAATGGTCGCACAATTTGTATATTTCCCGGCATTATTGCACACAGCTTCATAGCGCGTTGCTTTATTTCAGATTGACAAACGTGTCGTTTAGCGTGTCTTTCGAGGAGGAAGTCACTCTAGTAAAGCTTAGTACAGGTAAGTACCAGCAATTACACTGTATCTTTTCAGTACTCTCTTTGAATAACATGGTCGCTTTGATATGCTGGCGAGATGTTCAGATCTGGCTAAAACATTAAAGAGCACAGTAACAGAAAGCGTTTCTTAATTTCCACAATTTTTCTAACTTCAGTGCATACATATGAGCAAATAACAAAACCGGTGATATCACGCCACACTGCCACATTTTAACTTTACATTGAAACCGACAAGCGCAAGAATACGGGGACAAGACGACGACACACAGACCGAGACTTCCAACTAATACCTATTGCGACACAAGTACGCCATATTCGCCTCGAGAATCTTGGAGTGGCGCCCTCTCGCGTGTGACGTCAGAGCGGGGGCTCCGCTCTCAACCGCGCTGCAGCAGCCGCTGCTCCTGTATGCGGATCGTCTGCTTCAGGCGGGAAAGTTGTCGAACGAACAGCCTCGGGACGGTCAACTAACGCCTGCAACGAATGTTTTCGAGTGTAATCTTGAACTTGTTTTAGTTGGGCCCAATCGACAGGGCCTAGAAATCCCCCGGATGGTCGACGAGTGCGCCGATGCCACCGGCCGCATTGCTGGCTAGAAAGTGAAACTATGTGTGATGGTTCTCGCTCGTTATCTTGTTTCCGCCGTACGATACTTATTAGTTTGGGTGGTGCTTTCGATATTTCAGTAAGCGTGCCCTTCTCCAGCATGTACAAGTATGTAGATACAGCTTGTGAAAGGTAGCGGTGCCTCATCGAGGGTGAGGCAGTGTACGGCGCAGGCCACGTTGTTGAATGCGCGGTCGAGGCCGCCAACGGAGATCGCATCACCGCCGCTGCTCTCGTCCTGCAAACAAGTGCGCAAGTGCCGCCTTGTTGCACACCCTCCTGCCGATGCCCATGATCGCAGTTTGTCCCGTAATGTTGGTTCACTGAGAACGATATTACGTCGTAGTTCCTATTATTACCGCACAGGGCCGTCGCATGGGTATTAGAATATAACAAATAGTTAATCGCTGATTATACCACACACAGGGCCACAGCGATTAACATGGCGAAGGCAAGATGGATCCAGTTTCACGCCATGCAGCCTAACGAAAAGCTTAACGAACTCCGCTTTTAAAAAAGCGTCTGCACTGCCTCAGGTGAAAACTTTTAGAGAATGTGCACTAAACAGCGGCAACAGGTTTCGCTTATGACATCGTGATAAGCAGTCCGCTAGGCGCGCGCTTGCTTTCATAAGTAAAATACGTATGTACGCCATTCAAATGCAGCCGTAGCCTCCTATATCCCGCGCCGCTCAGCTGAGCTCACGAGGCGCGCTTTCCTGCGAGGCGATTCGGAGGCCGCGTCGTCGGCTCTTTGTCTAGGGGCCTTCGCGGCAGGTTGTGGGACGGCACCACACCTGGTGTAAGTCGCCTATGCTTACAGCCTGCGTGCAATAAACTCTTTAAGTATTGGTGGGGCGCTTAAACACGGTCACAAGCTTACCTAAGAGTCGCGCGTACGGTGGGTAGCAGAAGTCACTGTCCGCGAAGTGCTTGATGCACACGGTCGATGAAGGCGTGGAGCGCTTTCCCATTCTGAGCTTGCGATGCACTTCTTCTTCAGCTTTGGTTCCTTAGGGTAGTTGTGAATGCTAACGCCTTTTTCACGAGCGGACGAAGTACACTGAGGCACAGAGCAGTACTTTACCATTGCGCAGCACTCGCCGCGGCGACAAGCGGCCGCAGTTCTAAAAAACAAGGATTTATAGTTCTAAATGAACGTTAAAAGCAGTCTCACGGTTGTTCGAACAGCCTCAGAAGCCACCATACTCAAGATAACCAAGTGAACTGCTTTTTTTTTAGATTTACCGCAACGGCGATTTCAACACGGCGCTGGGCCTACGTAGCAGACGAAAGCGCGCGAATCCTCGCTCTGACGTCATACAGGCGCCGTTCGCAGCGCCGCCATCGGTCGCACACCAGGCCAATAGGTAGTTCATTCGCTCATCTCGTGGTAACGGCCCATGATTGAGAGCTAGGCTATCGAATATTTTCTGTCTTTTTTTCTGTTTCCCTAAAATTAGAAGCGTTGTTAACGTACTCACGTCAGTTGGACGACGAAGCAAAAAACATTTGATACAATGCAACGAAAAGTGTTTGACAGAGTGCATGCGTGCCCTCTCAAAGGCAAAATCGACAGGATAAGGGCGACGTTAAATGAACATGGGTTTTAACAAAAGCTGGCCAGCACAAATGAATAGCAATGAATAACTGCAGATGCAACTAAATTAGGGATCTTGTCACATGATAAATTGGTGAATTATTCTACATATAAAAAGCGCACACAAATCGTTCATTAATATTGTGCACAAATAAAAAGACACAGTTTCGCCGCACCGGCGAAGCAATGAATAGAATAGCAATAAATTGGGATGTAACGCGAAGAACGGAACGCAGCTCGAAATTGCCAGCGCGTCGCTCAAGCCCTAATGACGCACGAAAAGAACGCACACAGGACGAGCGCGAACTATCATGCGTCCACAGCTCGACACTTGAAGAGCACTGCTCAAATGTAAAGCAGGACGCACGAAACGAACAGGTACACACAGGGCGAGCGCGAACTAATTGTCACAGTTGTTACTTAGTGCTGTTTTAACAGCGCGCTCCTTTCGAAAATGAGGCCGCTCCAGCGAGCGAAGTGACCTTCGTACGCTCTGTGACCAGCGTGGACGTCGCGGGGAAAGCACAAGACATACAAACCCCTGCTGCACCCCCCCGCCCCCCGGCCGCCCCCTTCTTTCCTGATATACGAGCACGGAGGTGACCACGCCCTGTAGGGCGAAGATCAACGGCGTTCACCACCGACATGGCGCCCACTGCGCGCCATCTCGGTGCTGAACAAGAAAGCATGCTGAAGTAAATGATGTATATAAATAGCTCGCCGTCCGTTAGCAGGCTGAAGCACGGTACTGTTCGTGGCCTAGCCGTCTAACGCCGCGCGCTGCGAAGCGAGAGGTCGGCCGTTTTATTCCGCGCGTCGGAAAGTTTTCTGAATTATTTTTCTATATATATATATATAGACATATACAGTGCATGACGACGGCGACGGCAAAAAACAGCCTTGAGTGTCCATATAATTGGTATTGCAATAAAAAGAGCTATGCTGATGTTGACCACTTCTTTCCTACAGGTAATTAGGCAAACGAAGGTTATTAGGCTTCAGTTTGTCAGAATGCTTGACGTATTGTACAGAGACGCCCACTTCGACCTTAAACACCACACCATAAGGCCAGCGTTCCTCGGAGCGGGGCTCCGGGAACTAGCGCACAAGAGCAGTGGCAGCTGTAGGTGGGGCCGTCGCCGCGTCGTCTGTTAAATAAGCCCTGGCGGCTCCACCTATTCGCGCTTCCATTGCGATGAAGCCAGCTTCGCTCTTGCTGTGCGCATATAAATTGAGAATCTGGCACGATTCTCGAGAACCGCAGCGACTGCGCCTTGTTTCGACCAGCTTTTGCTTCTAGTGCTTTCTTTTTTTTTCTGCATGCGATCTCACCAGCAATAAAGCTTGGCCGTGCATGAGTAAAATGTCCAAGCCTTCCAAGTATTAACCTTCTTTAATTATAATCCAATTACAAACAGAACTATGTTTTGCCGCGCAAGAATGTGGTGTGCTTACACGTCGTAGCTTGCACTCTGCTCAGACCAGCTTGTGAGATAGAGTATATCCGTTTACGGTGGTAGCGGTGCACCTGAGTATTGAAATTTGTCCAAGAGCCATCACAGATTCATAGCTCGGAATTTAAAAAAGTTTTCTTTTGTAGTAATATCAAATAAAAAAAAAACGCCAGGCCTGCGCTGAAACCGCAGCACAGTCACAGCGAAAGCTGGAAGAGCGGTGTTTCTAGAGCCCGTTAAGCTTTCTTGGGGCTACAATACAAGTACACTAGAAAGGTACCCACTACGCCATAAATCACCATTTTTGTGAAGTTGGCAAGCGCCTATTAAGCCATTATTCGTCATTCCGCGGAGAAACGAGGCACCAGCTACACGTCTGTAAAGCATTATATGCACTTTGTTGACGCGACGACTGATGACGATGAAGAATTATGGCTCAGCCCTTTGTAATGGGTTGGAATCTTTAAACGGCCCACCAGTTATGCAATTTGCATTGGGTGACGCCCGGTGGCTATTTCTCTCTCCCGTCATGCTGTTTCTAGAGCCTGACGTGGGAGAGAGACAGGGGGGGGGGGTGGAGGCGAAGAACTTTACTGAGACCCCGACGAAACGGATCACGCGCTTATGGGCCTTCTTGGCAACCAATACAAGTGCACTTGCGAGGAACCCACTACGCTATAAATCTTTGTAATTTTACTGAGACCCCGAGGAAGTGAATCATGCGCTTATGGGCTTCCTTGGCAACCAATACAAGTGCATTTGCGAGGAACCCACTACGCTATACATCACTGTAATTTTTGAGAAGTAGGGCAGCAGACACTGTGCCATTTTTCGTCATTCTACGGAGAGCGCTGGTACCTGCTAAACGCGTGTAAGGCATTATGCGCACTTTGTTGATGTTGTGCCTGATGACGATGAAGAATTATGGCAGAGCCCTTTGTAACGGGTTGGAAGCATTCAACAACCCCATTCGTTGCACAATTCGCATTGTGTGACGCCTGGTTACAGAATTCGCGTTGCGCGACGCTTGGTGCTTATTTTACTCTTCTACCACGCTATATTGCATATGCTAATGTGGTTCCTTCGCGACATGAAGCCTGTATTAGACCTTTTTGCAAAGCAGTTTCAAGAGTGTGGCAGTGCTTGTACTTTCATTGTTACACTGTGTACTATTTTCATACACATTCTATTAAATACCTTCAAAAAAAACCGGCATGGCTCAGAGGTTTAATACTGGGCTCCCACGCAGAGGGCCCAGGTTCGAACCTCGTTCCATCCTGGAATTTTTTTCTTATCCCGCTTTTTTTCTTACTTCGAGCGATACTGGTTACGGACACCGGTGGCGGCGGCGGCGCCGGCGGACAACTACGGCGTCAAAAACGGCCGGTGAAATGATCTCATAACAGCTTTCGCTGTAAAATGCTTTGTAGGTGTGCGGTGACCGCAAGTTCGGGAAGTGTATGACGCAGATTTTGTAACAAAGTGTAGATCACTCGCTCAATCGATCAATACTTTAAGGAGAAAAATATCATACTCTGTTGTTTGCTTGAGTCCCCGCTGTTGCTCTCATTACGCACAAATATATGTATATTGAAGATACTGTGAGGGTACTCCAAATGTTTTTTATGAAGTTGTGCAATGTGATCGAATCGTCTTCTGACTATGTTTTAATACTTTGAAGTCACCAGCAACCCTTCCTAACTTCTACCACCTTAATTTTGTTGTGACAGGACAACTACTCATGCTTCACTAATATGAGACATGCGATGTTAGCTGCTCTAATTTACGTAATGTTGTATTTAGGACACATATAAAGATCTTGGGATTGTGTTTCTACTTTTCTACCTAATATAGACGGTAATCTTTTCCGAGTTGTAATGTTTATACCAGGCTGCTAACTGGATGACTAAATAGGTTTTTCCGCATATTAACAGCCAAATGAGAAACGCCATCTTTTCGAAACCCAATACAGCTATGACTCGATGCAATGAAGTCATGACCACGTTCGAATTATTTCTTTTATTGGGGGATTTGTAAAATTGAGAAAGCAATTTTTGATCCTTCGTAATCCAGAAGTATAACGTAGCGACACCGAAAAGCGACCACAGCGTTTTATTTGCCACTAATACACCACTCCTGCGAGTGTCAGAGGTCTGCGAGGAAAGCCCTGAAAGGGAGCCTTTTTTGTCCTGGCGATAAAGACGAGGTAGATGGTCACGGGGCGCAATGACAGCTACCGATCTGCAAAGACGCGGAGAACTGATACAGTGGCTGTGCGAGCAGGCAGAGCAAGAAAGTTGCAGTGTGTTTATCATCTTTCGCATGAATCGTTAAATAACGTAAGCTGCCGCAGTGTTTCTGTGGAACCATTGACAGAGACAACAAATGTTGACCACCCTTAGCACCACGTGGTATGTAAAATCGCTGCCGAGTGTGAGATCCGTTGTTCCCAGCAATTGCGCGGCGTGCAGCCTCTTCGAAGAAATCTAGGTCGTAACTAAGGTAGGTAGATTGTTTAACGCAATAACTTCACATCAAACACCCCGCCCCCACACAACAAAAACAACAAAAAATGTTTCAATTAAATTGTGGCGAAGAGGCATGTAGGAAAGGATGTTTCAGTACCACTAACGTAAAATCTGGGAATGGGATTCCCAGAGCCATATACTTGCAATTTACTGCTTTAATCGCCACCGGTCCAGTAACACACCATCACGTTGCAGATATATTTCAAGAAGTGGTGTTTCAAATAGACGAGTTTACCGTAGAGATGCACATTCGTGTCTCTAGTTTTAGATGATCAACATGAGCGCCTTGGTATAGTTACTCGCGGGATTCTGACATCGATGCTAAGCCAAACGTAATATTTAGGCAGTGACGACGAACATTTAGCTCATATTATGCATAGTATGAACCGGTGGCGAGTAGTGGGATTTACCCCTTTTTTGGAGCATATACACATTTGTTTGAAGAAGTGGTGTTTCATATAGATGACTTTACCATAGAGATGCACGTTTGTGTCTCTGATTTTAGATAAGAAACTTGAGCGGCTTAGTAATCATACTGGCAGGTTTCTGCAGCGCGCGTACATAGGAAAAAAACGGACAGAGTAGACAGAAAGAGCGCTGACTTCCACCTGACTTTATTTCGCAGAGTGGCAAAATAGATATCTGGGAAAAAAAGGAAGATAAAAAGCACAGAAGCGTAATCATTGTGTCTGTAATAAAAAATCAAAGAAAGAGAGAAAGAACTATAGCGAGGGAGATAGTGAGATAGAGAAGGGAGATAGAGTAAGCGACGTTAGCCAGAAGACGTGAGGATGGACCAGCTTCGCCGTGTTAAGCTTTGCGCGACTTAGTAAAATCTTGGTTGTAATTGTTGCATTTAAGCCAAGCGTTACGAGATACATTGGCATCTGCTTCGTGTTGCGGGCCTGTTGTGGGCTTACGGTTCACCTAGACTACACCATCTCCTAAAGGATTGTATTAAACTTGATGTAGCATGCTGGTACCTATGTTCGAGCACGGACGTCAGTATAGCAGTATTGTCCGAAACAAAGTTCATGCTAAGGTGCGATCATGCGCAAATCATAGCGATAGTTGTAGGGTTATTTATCCTCGGTTGAGAAAGTCTTGACTATATCTTGGCGATTAAAGAAGAAGATATGTAGTGTTGGTAGTATTCATTTAAGAACCACCAATGACGTTGCCCCGACATTTCGCCTGTGCAACCACTTTTCTCAATGCAGTATCAAAGACTGACACGGTGTTGTAGAACACCTAACTCCCGTGCAGAATGCGTAGATTCGATTCCGGCTGGAAGCGTGATTTAGAGTTGTTGCATCCATCGATATTTCACGTTAATCAACAATGCAGCTGACACCGGGACGAGATTTATTGCGACACGGTTCCTTAACCCCATCGCATCAAGATTTCCAAAGTGTACTTTTTGCCGTTACTGGGTTGATATAGACTGCGAACCACCTCTGGCACATACCCGCATTCCATAGCCACTGGTATGGAGGTATGTGCAACTTGTGACTGTGGGATATGTTATCTTGACGTACTCTAGAGGTATGTAAAGTTATTCATGCCATAGCCTATTAACAGTTGTTGGGGCGTTACGTCCCAAAACCACGATACGGTTAGGATGGACGCCGTAGTGGAGAGCTCTGGAAATTTGGACCACCTGGTGTCATTTAACGTGCGCCTAAATCTAAGCACGCAAGCCTCTAGCATTTTGCTTGCATCAAACTGCGGTGGCCTACATTCGATCCTGCGACGTTCGGGTGAGCAGTGGAAAATGTCCATACGTAACATTGTGTTAGACGTTTAACACATCAAGTACTGGTACTCTGCAATGCTCAATGCAGTGTAAATGCCTTCCTTATCCGTGGGTCCAATACAAAAGTTACAGCAGACTGAAATAGTCGCATATTGTCCTTATCAGAAGCGTTTACATGAGGCAAATCATTACGCCGCTGATACGTGCTTTAAAATAATACTTTTGCTAGTAATACTGTCTAAGCAAAGTTAACTATCGCCCTTTCAGGAAGTGAAGCACTTCCATTTGACCTGCCAGATACCTACAAAGTGATTTCTGTTGAGGAAAGATGTGCAGTGCTACAGATTGGTGATCCGAAAAAAGGTGCGTACAGTTTCATTAGTGGATGATGAATACCTTCCTCGAAATTTTCACGTACACAAGTTGGAGACACACATGTATTTAATTTTCAATTTTTTTAATATCCCTACGCAGAAAGCCGTTCATTTACAGATGAGATGAAATTATTTTGAAGCAGGAGCAGCGCAACTGCGGCTCAAGACCATTCCGGTTTGCCGAACCCCGCAACCACACAGTCTATCTGCCGGCTCCACTACCCTGCCTCTTTTTTGGCGTCACGCACACGCGCACCCTTCCTTGATATTTTCCCCGGTGGCAAACGAAGCTCTTCAAGTCGAATGTGGGCGAGTCGACGCGCTTCTACGGCACGAGACAAAGTTTGAGTGACTTAAAGGTCTTCCTTATGCGAGCTAGGTAATATGGTGTCCAGAAAGCTCCGAAGGCTTTGTGCGTAAGGAAGGAAGAGAGGTGCGTAACGAGTAACTCTATCATTAGCAGTATTGTATGCGTATGATACGAAAGGTAGGACGGCGTCCCAGTTTCTGTGGTCAATGTGTCAACATACATCGATAGCATAATCGTAAGAGTGCGACACTCGGTAAGGTCGTTTGTTTGCGGCTGGTGAATTGTGGACTGCCGATATGAACCACATAAGCGCTAAATTTCTTCAACAGCGTCGGCAATAAATACCCGTTCATAGTCACTGATGGCAATTCGTGGATCGGGGGGACGCAATACGACCCTTTGTAGCTGAAGGGAAGACACAGCAGCAGCCGAGGCTAATGTAAGTGTCTGTGTTTCCGTATATCGAGTTAAATAGCCCAGCCACGCTATAACATACTGGTGGCCAGATGGGGTCTTTGGAAACTTTCTGAGCACGTCGATACCGACCTTTTTAAAAGGCGATGTCGATGGTGAAACGGGCTGCAAATAAACTGCCGGAGCAATCGTCCATTTCTTTCGGCGCTGACAAACAGCCCTGCTAGTGACGACTGTTTGAGTCTGAGTCTGAGAGAGTCCGGCTGAGTAATATTATAAGCTCATCATGGCTTGACTTCAGTCTGAGTCTGAGTGAGTCCGGCTGAGCAATATGTTGGTGAGGTTGAGTCCGAGAGAATCCTGCTGAGAAAAAAGTATAGTGAGTGTGAGTCCGAGTGAGCCCGGTTGTGTAAAATGGCCTTCAGAGGCCATTATTGTCAAAAACGTGCTTGATCACAACCCCGCTCTTTAAAGAATGACGGGGCAGGTGCGACGGAGCACAATTCTGGGCAGACATTGCGCCCCTATTTACGAGATTCGAGAGGGCGGTTGCAACGCCCACCCAAGCCTCCGCAAGCATCGTGCGCATGCTTATGTACGCGATACCAGGAAATATAGTCGGCACTACGTCTTAAAGAACGAAACTGGGCCGCATGAATATTGATTCATGAAAACCCAGCGAGCAAACTGCTCCGAAGTGTTCCCTTGTGTCTTATCAAGTAGATGTGGGTCGCCAGGCGTACGTGTGTGGCACATCGTATCAGCAGGTGCCAAGAGCGTTCGGTGTTGTCTGTTAGCCGCATGATACTATAGCATACTGTGCCATTCAGAAACACCGTACTCACTACGTTCACACCACGATGAAAATAAATTCTCACCACAGTACATCCAAGAAAGCATGAAAATACGACACACTAAAACACGCGAAGGGATGTGTGGTCGCGCATGAACTTTACGGGCCCTCCTTTACGAGGACCTCGCTGGATAGCAATTCGGAGCGTTTTTTTTCAGATGGCACTAAGGAAAAGCTTCTCCTAATAATTAAACAGCTTCGAGAATTTTTTTCACATTGCACAAAGATGAAATTGTTCGGGAAATAAATGTCATTTTTGAAACATAAAGATAGCTTCGATCTTTTCCACATCTAGTCTCATTTAAGTTGCAGGGCACACAACACTCCTTCTTGATGTCTTTGGCAATAGTTTCTCAACCGCTTAGCGCCCGAGGGTTCGCGACCTATTTGGGTCGGCCTTGAATCAGGGGCCTATGAAAACTGCATTTGGGTCAAATTTCGCGGTAGTTGCAACAATATGACGTGACTTTTTCCAAACGTTGCGCCGGAACCGCTGCCTCCTCACACAGAAGGAGCTAATCCCAATGATCGACTGATGAGAAGGCATTTTTGAGCGTACGGAAGCTTCAATACCAGTTACATTTACCTTGCGCGTTTCAGACTGCCATTCAAGTTTAGGCGCTCCATTAGCACGGTTTGTGTGGCACGTATCGCATGACAGCGCATTTTGAGAATCCTCAGAGAGCTGTGCATGTACTATCGCGCTCAATATGACCTACATCATGCGAGCGCGTGGCCGAGCGCTCTGCAAAGTTGTACACTTGCACCGACCATGGCATATTTTAGAGTGATCGGGAGAGAGTTTGGCTGTCCCTGCGAGCGTGTCTCGCCTCCACATGCTTTCACCCTCGCCCTCTCTTTTGCCCTGCGGTGATATCAGCTTCGAAAATAACTTCGATGGTGAAAGCAAGCAAGTGGGGGTGACGCGCGCTCGCACAAGCAGCTACTCTCCCGATAACTTCAAAATATGCCATGATCGGCGCCACTGTACAACCTCGCAGAGCGTTCGGCCACGCGCTCGCATGATGTAGCTCACACTGAGCGCGATAGCACAACGCCGACGAGAGCAGAGACAGAATTGCGGTTAATGGGGCCATGATACGATCAGCCAATAATTTGCGGTTTTAACACGATATTGCCACGCCCACTTGTTGTCTTGTTTTGATGTATTCGGGTTTGACCGGCAGGGACGGTTATCAAAGCTCGACGCTGTTCGAGAAGCTTCGCGATTGTAGTAGATCGTTTGTTAAGATTGCGCCCCGCACGCGAATGTTGCAGCTTTGCCTAGAGATAACGCCGCCACCAGCGATATTGCTGGAAATTTCGATAGCGCCTGTATAAAAGCCGACGCGCTTGACCGCTGGTCAGTTGATCGACGGTCGATGCTCTGTTCGCCGCTATCAGTGTATTGCTTTTCAGTTTCTCCGCGACAAGTTCGGCCAAATAAGCAGTTTCATCTCGGACTTGCTGACTGTTGTCTTCGTCGACGTCGCGACACGTGACAATATCGTTAAAGAGCTCGTTTCGCAGAAATTCCGGTGTCGCCGACGTCGGCGTCTTTGGTTGTGAGAGAAGAAGCAGCATTGATCGTGAATGGAAATTTGAGGCAGCTGCAAATAAAGATAGGAGTCGGATAAATAGAGACAGGAAAGCCTAATAGCATTTGTACTTTGGCTATCTTGGCACCACACTTTAGGTCTCCACCGAGAAACGAAGGCAGGCTAGCGATTGGCAAGGCAATAGTCTGTGTGCGTGTGTGCATGCGTGTGTGTGTGTGTGCGCGCGCGTGAGTGTGAGTGTTGTGTGTGTGTGTGTGTGTGTGTGTGTGTGTGTGTGTGTGTGTGTGTGTGTGTGTGTGTGTGCGCGCGCGCGCGCGCGCGCGCGCGCGAGTGTATGTGTGGGAGGGGGCGTGCGGGCGCGCGTGCGGATATCGCTGTTGCGTTCAGCTGTTAAAGGCAAAGAATAAGAGTCCCCAATTTTTTAGCGAAAATATATAGAGATGATTTTTGTACCAACGCCTATATGAGAAATTGGGTGTAAACGATTCAAGAGCAAGATAAGACTAAGAAGTCACCCGCTAAAAAACCCGCGCAACGCCTGCGATCGTCACTTAACGTTGCAGTGTGCCACATCATGTGCTCCATGGAGCATAGCCATCGTCCTCTACCAAAGTTTCAGCCACTGCAAATCGTTCAATTTCAATATCAAGCCAAACTCAGCTGAAATATCTCTATTGCACGCGCAGCTGAACAAGGATCAATTTCATTCGACGGAATGAATGGGCTCGCACAATAAGCAGCTTCTTACCTCATGGCTCGCGAGTGCGAGAGTGTCGCCCAGTTCTCACGCCGCTGGCGTGTATATAAATGCATTAAATTCTAAATTAGGTGTTCGACCAAATGCGTTAACATTTCGCGAGCTTATCTCTTAATGCAGAAAGATTATTTATTTCACACAGATTATGAACCGAAATTGGGTGACATGGTCCCTTCATGGCTGAAATTAGGCCTAGTTAGTAATCAGCGTATTAGGGCATGATTACTAGAGAAAACTGACAGAGATGAGAAGAAAGATCCTAGGAGCGCACTAAACATCAACTAAGCTTATTGTTTATTATTTATTTATTTATTTATTTATTTATTTATGCGCAAGTACTGTTGACCGTCACAGGGTGGGTACAGCGAATTTGCACATGAAACGGAAGTACATCATTTTATAATGAAAACAAAAGCGTGGACAATAAAAAAGATACATATTCCTGACATTGTCACGATGGCATAGCGCGCAATTTGAAATAACTACAGGATGTATTATCGAACACAATGACAATGTATGGATAGCACTCGCAATATCCAATTTTATAAAACATTCTTAACAGGCTGTTAAAAGCCGCGACATCCAACGTGAACGGTACTGTTGTGGGCGTTCATTGGACACATCTACCCTCTTCATACATGTTCATCATCATGGGTGTTCGTCGTCTTCACTGGTGGCGGGAACTCGGCCTAATTGTGATCTGTGCCTCGGGTGTGGTCGCTTCACCGTGCCTTTGGGGCCTAATAAAGGAGCACGCTAACCGTTGCGTCACAAGTGGGGGAGGTGCTGGGCACGACAACCCGACAACAGTCGCCGATGTTGTTGCTACGTGCCAACGCCTACAGGAACTCGAGTCACAGCGGTAGCCGCCGGACAGCCTTGACAACACCGCCACCGCCGATGCCTCGTTGCGTGCTATGATCCGCGCGATTATACGGGAAGAGCTGCAATCTCTTGGCCTATCAGCGACCCCGAGTCTACCTCACGCCTCCAGCACTCTTTTGCGCGACGTGATAAAGGAGGAGTTGGCGTCAATGGCCGCTCCTGCATATGTGGACTCTCTGACCCCTTGACTCCAGCCAACTTACGCACAAGTCGTCGCTGATTCACCAGGCGTCGTGCAATCGATGTCCCCCCTCGACGCCTGTCCACCTGGCTTCGATGACACCGAGTGCGCTAGCCAGCCCTTTCACCCAGCACAGCGATCGCCTCGTCCGGTCTGCTATTACTGCGGGTGTCGTGGCCACATTGCACGCTTTTGTCGTAAGCGTCAGTAGGACGAGCACCGTGGATTCGACGCCTACGAACGGGATGATGGCACCGCCGGGGCCACGTTTCAACGCCGTCCTTACGTTCCGCCGCCACGTCACTCTCCATCCCCAACTGCAACATCCGAGACGGCACGAACTTACCGCCCCACTAGACGCCGCTCACCGTCGCCCCTTCGCCACTCTACGCCACAACTGCGACCTGTCTCGCAGTTCACCGACCATCGCCCGGAAAACTAACCTCTGCAGCTTTTGGAGGAAAAGCTGCATCGAACGAAAAGACAGAAATTCCTCCAGTGCGTCCATATAATACGATATCTGTTTTAGTAGCAGGTGTATACGTGGACGCTTTAACAGACACTGGTGCTTGTTTGTCTGTTATTGGTCGTTATTTGTGTTCTCGTCTCCGGAAAGTCACCACTCCTTTTGATGGACCTACACTGTTCGCTGCTCAAGGGGACGCCATTCGACCTTCCGCCATGTGCACCACTCGTGTTTTCATTGATCGACTTCTCTATTATGTACAGTTAGCCGTTCTGAGTTCATGTGCCCACCAGCTTATATTAGGGTGGGATTTTCTGTCTACGGCAAACGCTTCCATCTGCTGTCGAGAACGTGTTCTTCACATGAAGGAAACCGACTCTGCCATTTCTGCGGATGACAAGCCACTTCGCTTGCTCACTGTGGAGGATACCGAGCTACCATCTGGTCATCAGCGGTTACCATCGCCTCTGACGTGATCGACTATGGTGACGTGCTTGTTCTGCCGTCTGCACGCTGTCTCGCAAGAGGGCTAGCGCAGTTCCACGATGGCTGCGGACTTCTCTACGCTACAAACCAGACGTCCAAGAAAGTTCTCATTCCTAAAGGCACTGCAATGGCTTGCGCCACGGATTCCCAGCCTCGCTCTGTTTTTCCGCTCGTGCCAGCGTCCTCTGACCCTCCTGTTGAACGTTCCCCATGCATTTCTGCTCGCGCTGCGACTATCAGTCCCAACCTGACCGCATCGCAGTCAGATCAGTTGCTTGCCTTGCTACAAAAGCATATGACATCGTCTGATGCCCATTCCTCCTCTTTGAGACAAACGTCCATTATCACGCATCGGATCGAGACGGATGGCACTTTTATCGTACGCCGTCGACCATATCGCGTCTCTTCATCCGAGCGGAAGGTCATTGAAGAAAATGTCGCCGATATGTTGCAACGGAACATCATACGTCCCTCCGCGAGTCCTTGGACCTGTCCCGTTGTTTTAGTACGGAAAAAAGACCGTTCTGTGCGATTTTGTGCAGACTACCGGGTACTTAATAAGATCACCCGCAAGGATGTCTATCCCATGCTGCGCATAGACGATGCCTTGGATTGGCTACAGGGTGCCGAGTACTTCTCAAGTCTAGACATGCGTTCGGGCTATTGGCAGATACCTATGCACGAGGACGACAAAGAAAAGACAGCGTTTTCACACCAGATGGGCTCTACGAATTCAACGTCATGCCATTCGACCTTTGTAATGCTCCAGCAACATTTGAGCTCATGATTGACACCGTTTTGCGAGTCCTGCAATGGATAACTTGCTTGTGCTACTTGGACGATATCGTTATTTTCTCGTCAACATTCCATCAGCACTTGCAACGTCTGGAAGAAGTTCTCACGTGTCTTGCCCACACAGGCCTTCAGATGAACACCAAGAAGTGCCGTTATGCGAGCACGACAATTAAAGTATTAGGTCACATCGTAAGCAAGGACGGCAGTCGTCCTGGTCCAGACAAGATTTCCGCTATCCAGCGCTTCCCGCGTCCTGAAAAAGCCAAGGATTTGCGGTTTCCTCGGCCTCGCGTCCTGTGTTCGACGGTTCATTGGAGACTTCGCGTTTGCAGAAGTTGTTCGGTTCCGGCTTTCCCTTTGTGTGGTCTCTTGAATGTGAATCGGCGTTTGTCCATCATACGTGTGTCCTCACGTCCGAACCAGTCCTTTGCCATTTCGATGAAACCACACATGCACTCCGGCATACGGACGCTAGTGGTCATGGCATTGGTGGTATTCTTCTACAGCGAGACAAGTCTTCACGCGAGAGGGTCGTCTCATACGCCAGCCGTGTTCTGACACCTGCTGGAAAGAACTATTCCATCACCGAGCAGGAGTGCCTAGCCGTCGTTTGTTCTGTAAAGAAGTTTCGACCTTACCTTCACGGCCGCCGCTTTACTGTGGTTGCAGACCATCACCTTGTGCTGGCTCTCAACACTCAAGAACTTGTCTGGACGCCTTGGCCGCTGGATTCTTCGTTTGCAAGAATAAGACTTCACTATTAAATAGAAGTCGGGGAAAAAACACCAAGACGCCGACGTGATTTCGCGCTGGCCGCTTCCTTCGGAACCATATAACGGCACCACCATAACCGCACGCGACGAGATCTCGGAAGCCCCTTCTCCACATGTTTCATCCTCAGCTACTATGGGCACGACTTCTTCGAATGCGTGCGGTTCATTTTTATCTCACCAACGCGCTGATACTTACTACCACCGCCTCATGGACCGCCTTCACGGGACTTCGAGGCCCCCTAGCGCCCGTCTTCGTCGACAGTTGACGCACTTCAAGCTCGACAACTGCGTCCTGCACCGCCATATGTACCACCCTGACGGTCAACGCTGGGTGCCCGTTCTACCTCGCTCTCTTCGAGCTGAAGTCCTCAAGGCTTACCACGACAACATGACCGCTGGACACTTGAGATTTTAGAAAACGTACGATCGCGTCAGATGTCACTACTACTGGCCGGGCTTGTCCACTAGTGTAGCGAATTACGTTGCTTTGTGCGCGCTTTGACAGCGTCGAAAGCTCCCCATATCAGCTCAAAGCGGACAACTACAACCACTCCCGTGTCCGCTGGAGCCATTTCAGGTAGTTGACATCGATCTGTACGGTCCGCTTCCTATGACAGTCACCGGTAATCGACGGATAGTGACAGCTGTCGACCATCTGACACGCTACGCCGAAAGGCATCTGTGGCTTCTGCACCAGCTTCCGAATTTGCTGGTTTATACTCCGAGCCGTAATCCTTTGTCACAGTGCTCCTCGTGTCATCCTGAGCGACCGTGTAAAGGTATTTGTTTCACTGCTCGTTGACGAAGTGGTCAAGGCATCCGGCGCCACCCACAAAACAAGCTCCAGTTACCATCCTTAAACGAACGGGCTGACTAAACGCTGTCATCGTACGCTGTAAGACATGATAGCCATGTATGTCCAACCGGACCACAGAAACTGGGACGCAATTTTGTCATTCGTGACTTTCGCGTACAATACCTCCGTACAGCGCACAACCGGTTATTCGCCATTCTACCTCGTCCATGGTTGTTCCCCCTCTTCTTTCCTCGACGTTTCCTTCTTCTCTGCGCCTGTTAAGCTATGTCCATCCACCAGTGAAGAATACATGTCCCGGCTGCTTCATTGTTGCCAGCTGGCCCGCGTCAACATTGAAGCAAGGCAACAGGACGGCAAGCTTGACTATGATGCATCTCATTGGGCCGTGTCCTTCAGCCCTGGCGATGAAGTGCTGCTTCTTACACCCATTCGCACTCCTGGCTTGTGCGACAAATTTCAATTACGCTTTATTGGTCCCTACACGGTCTTGGAGCAACGTGTCCCGTCAACAATCACGTGGCACCCGTTGTTCTCCAAGCGGACCACCGTTGCCGGGCCGCAGAGATAGTCCACGTACTACGCATCAAGCCTTTCACAAGGCGTTCTTCTTTGCTTTAACCTGCGGTCAGGATGACCACTTTCGCGTATGGGGGGGGGGGGGATTAGTGTGGGCGTTCGTTGGACACATCTACCCTCTTCATACATGTTCATCATCATGGGTGTTCGTCGTCTTCGCCGGTGGTGGGAACTCGGCTTGATTGTGATCTGCGCCTCGGGTGTGGTCGCATCACCGTGCCTTCGGGGCCTAATAAAGGTCGCGCTAACCGTTGCGTCCCAATATACATAAAAGGATGGTCTATTCGTTTATCATAACAATCGGTACAACACGAAAGTGAAACGGTTATTCCCAGAGGTAGTGGAGCGTTTATTGTGCTTTGATATATGAGAGCATGTAAAATGATTTTAATCCACTATACAGCCAGAGTTCATCTATCACGAATGTTTTAATGTCTCATAGAAATCAAAGAAGACATTTTGGCGTTCTTTCGCCAAAGCTGGGCGTCGCGCCACCAAAACCCATTCATCATCATCATTTTCCTTGTGCTAGTGTCATTACATTTGCTCTTACCTTTTACTGTTACCCGGAATGACAGCTTGGATACATTGTGGAAAGAGCGGGCTATACTAAGTTACACAAAGCAAAAAAAAGAGAATTCTTTCTCTGAAGAGGAAGGCAAAGTAAAACAAAAGGTCATATCCTTCCAAATCAGATTTTCAATATTGAAACGCTGTTTCCCCTTCTGTGAAAAAAATGGGCGCACATATTGTTTTTGATGATAGGACGTTCATTTATCAGTTCGCTTGATCGAAAGCACTGTTAACTCCGAGGAACCACTTGCTCTGAAAGCATATAGTGTACAGCTTGGTTTTGCACGCACTCATCACATATCATGACGAAAATCACTAGAACTTAACTGGATAATTTCGAAAGTCCTCTTAATATGACCTGCTGCAGAATGTAACGTCTGAAATTTCACTTGTAATAGGTGAGGCGAGGAACCCTTTGGCATGAATTTTAATTTGCTTGAGGAGAGCTTGTGAACTATTTGAAAAAAAAATAGCGTTTACTACTGCTAGCAACAAGCGAATACAAAGGCATTATCAAATGAGCCAATATTCGCTATGTTACGGAAAAAGTTTCCTATTCGCACATTTTGAGAAAACATTGAAACAAATGAAAAATCATCAAGGAGCTACGAATAAAATGATGAACTTGAGTGGAAATGTCATAACTATCGGGCACAATGCCGGATTGGTGTGGTTGGTAAAATATTTGATGCCTCATGTTGGGCGCAGACGTCGAAATCACGCTGCCATTTTGCGTACTCACGGAAACAAGGACTAGAGAACGCGTTATTTCATTTAAATGTAAATTTTCAGTGACCGCACGTAAATACGAAATTTATTATAACGTTCATAAGGGTAATCACCCACAAAGGCGCATCAGATTCACAAGTATTAAGGGGAAATGGGGAGGGTGAGCCCGAGTGCTGCAAGTGATCTGAGAAATCGTTAATAAAGTACTTACCACTAAAACTTCTCAGTGACAATTGAAGACCTATCTTTATGACGATGTTCGATTTCTCTACGGGGTTTAGCGGTACAAACCAACAGACGATGAGAGACGCCGTAGTGAAGGGCTCTGAATAATTTCGTTCGCCTTTGGGTTCTTCAATGCGCAACTAAAACACATAGCACACGGGCGTCAATGATTTCTCCTCCATCGAAATTTCCCCGTCATCGATCGGACCCGCGCCTTCCGTGTCAGTAGGCGGCCACCATTAGCACTGTACCGCTCTCTGCTTGTTTATAACAATGGTATTAACAACAGCATGTAACTATTAACATAGTGCTCCTATGCATAATCGCTTTTGAGTTTATTATTAGGTCTTTGTGATATTCACAGTTTTTTTTTGTGTTATATTTACAGGTCGTCCTTTGTGCGCCTTGTGGAGATTCAAACCTGACGGACACGACGATGATGCTAAATGCAAGACCACATTTCAAAACTTTTGCTTGAGCCCTTTCTTTGATGTCGCTCAGAATAAAGACAAGTGCAGCTCGTAGTTTTCAAGCGAAGCTTGTATTGCTTGACCCATGTCGGCGACGGTGTTATGGGTGTGCAAAAGCAACCCATAGCGGATATGTGCCCGTCTGCACCTCTACTCACCCTTGGTGCATAAGCATAAGCCCCGCCGTTCAACACTACTTGCCCCGGTTCACACCACTGGTTCACTAGTGATGAAGAAGGGAACAATCGGGCGGCAATCTTTTTGTGCTTTTCAGGACGCATCCGTTGTCCATAACGTACACATTGAATGCGCTAGTGAGTGCTATACTAGTCATCTACTGGTTTTGTTGGAGCAACTTAAAAAAGTGGTCTCTACAAGATATGGCTTAAGCATTATTTCCTTTGGACGAATTCACAAATAGAGTACCGGGGTTGGCGATGTTGCGGAGGAGTTAAATATACTAATGGTAGGAAAGAATACAAATCACGGCTTGAGCCGGACTCAAATCCAGGCGTTCTGCATAGCAGTCAAGTATTCTGCCACAGCGCGAAGCGAAATGTTTCAGGCTGTTTCGAAAAAAGACATTATACAAGCTTAATGCCAGGACACTGCAAATTAGCGTGGGAGTGTCCAGAACCTGCTAGTATATTAATATAACAAACATTGCAAATTTATGAATCCTGAAGCTAAGTCAACCAAACCTCGAATACGCCTATGACTGCTAAATATGACATGCACATCATCACCCTATAGCCTGGCCTTCGTGGCAATGCAACTGACGTCTTTGCACTAACGTGCGCGCCGATGTTACGCTAGACCACCTTTTACACGTCAATGTACTCGGCGTTCCTTTGTAAGCACACGATAAACGCACAACTACACGACTTACTAAAAAGGTCGAACCACCTCGTAACGCTTGTCTCAAAGCGAAACATTCGACAGAGGCTGGTACTGCCTGACTGCTTGGCAAGAAATAGTTTACCACAATGTGTGGCATCTGTCCGATTTTTTCGCTGCCTGATGTATACAAAAACGCCTTTCACTAAGTCATGGAAAGTTGGATCATAGTAGAATCTATTGGGTACGTTTCAGCATCTCTGTCGGGATCATTATCATCATCCTGACCACGCCCACTGCAGGGCAAAGGCCTTTCCCATGTTCCGCCAATCAATCCGGCCCTGTGCTTTTTCCTGCCACGTTATCGCCGCCACTGCTTAATCTCATCTCAAACAGCATCACAAATCTAAAAGAGCATCAGGGAAAATTGTTGCCAATGCAGAGTGTGGTGTCACCCAATGTCTCTCCTTCAGAGACTCTTCCACTGGTGCCCGTGCTTGTTCCTCCCCCTTTAAAGCAGTCATCAGCACTTGCTCAATGGGCCGGGCAGAGGGCCGAGCACCAGTAGTCACCTTCACCATGTCTGACACGTCACCTTTGACGATGACGCTGAGATGAAGGAAGTTAATGGATCATGACCAAGATCATGGACGATGAGGATAGATTTATGATGATAATGATATTACGAAGGCGAGGGCGAATAGCGCGGCGACTTTGCGTCTGTCGCGCTATAGGTAGTCGAATGTGTAGTATGGGTGAGACCACCGCCGGTCTCGCCTCACTAGGAATAGAAATAAATCATCATACTTAACTTCAATTATGCAAAACTCAGTTGGCCAATTGTACTTCAGATACGCATTTTTAGCCTTACGCTCACTACTCGTTTATACCCAACTTTCCTGCAGTCTACATTGTACTTCTGTTTATATCCTGAAATTCCCAGGCCTCCGTGACAAGCTCCGTTAGGAATAATTGCCGAAAATGTGATTATATCTACTCAGATCCCCGTGCCACCTTCTGTTGTGCGGACGTAAGCGTTACGTAAAGTGCGAAGATGTGAAAAGCATTCGCTTAAGGCTAAATCCTCCGAGCGCGTGGCGTGTCAGTTGCAATTTCCCCCGCTAATGCATAAATTATCTATGGCGCATGCCCTCACGATTTGTAGTAAAACTAAGAAATACAGATGACATTTTATTCCAGTGTTTCAGCTAAATCTTACCATGTGCATTTCATTTTTTACCCTTTAAATGCAGATGCACAGTTGCATACAGCTGTGTGCCCAAACAAAGGTAAATCAATGTAATAACCTTCCACTCTAATTATTTTATTTGTTCCTCAGTAATTTCGTGTGCTGAAGCACTTGTGCCTACGAAAGACGCAAACATGTTGCCATACCTCACTTAAGAATGCTGATTTTACTTAAATGAAAAAAAAAACTGCTTTAAATGTTATCGCTGTTTTGCGCCTGTTTTTTTTTCTTCTAGGATCTATATGGCTGTCTCGCCAGTGCGCATCAATGTGTCTATGGCCGTTCTGTATCTTTCTGTAGGTGCGGGACATAAGCATACCAAAATATATACACCAAAGCTGTCCTTTATTCTAAACATTGACTAATGAATATAAGAGTTATATTATTGGGATAGCTTCAATCATGTTAATCTTTCTTTTCTCACCTCGTCAACATCGGGTCCGTTCCCTTTGTAAGCTACATTGCTTCCTATGCATTAGGCCAAGGTGGTACGAGAATTTGGCCCTCTAAAAACTTACTCTCACTTGTCTGCATGACTTCTATGGAAGAGAGTGACGGTGCGCTGTTTCATCAGATTTTCGAATAAA